>NW_009624050.1:0-5633 GCF_000690535.1 Cariama cristata | reverse complement strand
GGGGGGGGGAAATTCTAGTAGATGTTTTCCCTTTTTTTTTTTTACTTTTGAAGTTTGGTATTTAGGATGAAAAGCATAATACATGTCTAGCATGATTTTTGGATATAACAGGCAGAATTTTTCAATGAACACCTACAAGCTAATTCAGTCTGTATAAAAACTTACAAATTCCTGTTCATATTTGTGGCTCATATCTGACGAGTACTAACAATGGGGACTTCAGTTTGTCCCTTACATTTGAATTTAATTAATTCTGATGAATAAAATAGTGATTTTGTCTTTCTTTCCTTTGCAGTTTATCTGATTAATTATGTTCGTATTCTAGTTGCATCCAATAAGTCATATTAAAAGAATAAGTTTGAAATAACAGATACTTGGGTATCATCATATGCCATAGTCAACCTTAACTGGAATCTCTTCATATGGTTAATTACTCTTTTTTGACATTTTTTCATCCTGTATATGGCCTAAACCTATTTAAGAAGCTAAACCATGCACTGAATATAAAATAATTAATTACATTTATAGTGCTTTCATCGATCTAAAGAAATTACGATTGATGATGATTTTCTTCAGTGGTATAAATACTACTACATTACAGCTGGAAGTCTGAGGTACAATAATATAGGTTGTTGATCACCAAACACAAGTCACCTCATGCCCGATTTTTCAGGATTGTCGGCATTTTTACCAGTTTATATGTGTTTCAAAGGCAATTGTAATGGTAAGAATTTACTGATGCTTCCTCAGTTGTAGGGTACTGTGTATGTCTAAAATAGCTTTCAACTAAATTGAGTAGCGCTGTTATCACAGATGAAAGCGAGGTAAATATGGAGTTCGAAAGACTTTTTCTAGGGTAAAATTCTATTTCATCTTATAAAAGACAGTCTTGTCTCTCCATTGCCACCATTGTAGTAGTCTATTATCTCATCATCCATTACCTCAGCTAAATGTAGGTTCTTGTTTTTGCAATAAAGTATAGTCTCGCTTAGTATTTTGTTCCAAGTCAGAGCCAAAGCAGCATCCATCTTGTATAAGGAAAGGGTTACATGGGGGGGGAAAGTATGTCATTCTCAGTCTCTTTTGAAGCAACCATTGGATTTCACCTTTTGCCCTTACCTCTTACACTGGAGTTTTCAGAACTTACTGTTCTCTTTAAATCCTACATATCTACTGTTTTCACTTAGTCTCCCAACTCTTTCATGCCAGGTGCTGTTCTTCCCTCACACTTGTTTCTCCTTACTTTTTGTCACTCCCTTTTTCTCACCCATCTTCACTCCACTATGGCTGCTCTGTTCCTCAGCTTCTTCCTACCTGGCTTTCTGCAACAGAAAGAAATTGCAGACCCCTCCCAAAAAAAAATCATACTTCTCACCCCTGTTTTTCTTCCTTCTCCACACCCTTAGTTTCTTGCAGCCACAAGGAAGAGTTGCAAAGGAATTTTGTTCTTCACAGAGCAAGCATGCCTACTTGTTCTGAGTGGATTGCACATGCTCCGTTTGGCAGGGACATTACAATCCAGATGGAACATCCTTGGTGGACAGGACGCAAGTCTCTACTGGCCATCTGCCAAGAGATATTTTCCAGGGACATATGACTTGATGAAATTTTGGCAAACTTTCATAGCAAAAGGCTATTCTTTTCTACTTTTTATAGAATGACTCTCCCTTTCCTAATCCTTTTCCCACACATTTTAAATTTCAGGTCCAAAACATGACCATATTATATCTTTTCAATATGTTGAAAAATATTTTAAAAGAGGCAAAATTATATCTTCTTGCTCCTAATAACCTTCTTTTAAGTGGTTTAAACAACTTAAACCAAAATAAAAATGTCAGATATTTATTCCATATAGTTAGGTTTTGGGGAGCAGGAGACAAACTGTGACTAGATTCACATATTTGGATGAAATAGCATTATCTTCATTAACTGTACAGTTGCCTATTGAGTTTCTGTGTTATTACTGCTACCTTTGTTTAAAAAAAAGAAAAAAGTGAAAAACCAGGAGACAGACATTTCGTGCACGTAGTAAATGTACCACAGGCTGCAGGGAACATATACTGAAAACACTAGCAGCTATATGAGAAATACAGAATGCTAGATATTCATAGTAACTTTTTAAACTCATTTAATGAGTAGAATGGAAAGCAGCTTTTTTTTAGCCTTGAGCAGACTCAAAGTATTGCTGCATTACAACTCTAGCTTCTTCCCAACACTTTTGGCACATCTACATCACATATCTGGCCCAGCACTACACACAGGGCTTTCACCATCCATGCAGAGCACCCACACCCCTCATTATAAGATACTGCCATTCACACATGAAACTCGGCTCCTATCTGACCAATGCAGAAAATCTGAGCTCTACTTTTAAGCGGTCTTGTGGCTAGAAAAGTAGGGCAGCCACAGTTAGGTTGTGTCTCTTCACTTCTGACCAGGTGTCATAATTTAGGAAATGACATTCTTCAATTGGAGGTGGAATTGCTAAATGTGTGTATTCTGAGGTTTTAGGAAGGCAAGCGAAATGAAATGCTTCCTGAAGAAGCAGCCAATTTTTTTTCCGTTTTACCAGAAGCAGTTTACCCTGTTTGTTACTGTTTCACAGATGAGAAAAGGGTGATGGGCATCTAACGTATAGTCACTGCTGCAGCTTTTTTGCAAACAAACATCTGACTATGTGCTTAGCAGGGCTCACAGTGTTCTTTGATCTTCACTTTACTTAGGAGGATTGTTTTTCTAGTAATAGGAAACCTTGACATCTGTGGATTCTAGAAATTCTTGTATAATGTAACCATGACGTCACTATGGATACCTTGGGTTTGAAGATCTTACTCTGCTTAGCTAACTGCACAGGCCCGCAAAGGAAAGAGAAGGCAGAAAAGGATTGTGTCGCTCATGCGTTACACAACTGCTAGTTGAATAAACAGCTTTATTGAATATTTACACTTAGTTTCCATGTGAAAATGCTGCTCAGGTTCTTTTTCATAACATGTTTTGTCTTTGTAAATATTAATGCCTAAAAATTGTTTTAATCATGTCCACAGTGGCATGCTTTGGAAGTTACTTTTTTCAGTTGTGGTTAATGCTGGACAGGTAAGAAAAGATAAATATTTTGAAAATAAATTTTAGTCTTGACACTGTTTTGTCAACTTTGCATGTACAGATACACCTGTATTGCAGTGACTGCAGAACAGTAGGGATGCATCTGAGCTAGCTGGCTGTTATTTGAAGTATCAAGTAACAGACTGTAGCATAGTTCTGAGCCGGTAGCTGAGCCAGCATGGGACTGAGAAGGGCTTTCAAATCTCACTACAAAATACTCAATAATTAATTCGCAGTGAGAATTTACTTGTTGTGCTAGGAATGCATTACATAAGCTATGGGGGTTTGAATAACCTAAATATAAATCATTAATCCAAGCAAGGTGGTTAAAAATGCATTCCTGTGACCAGGCAGGTAAATCCAAATTGCTACATATGTGTTCTTGTGAGCCAGCCATAAGGAAATTTCACGTTGTACCTACAATACTTTTCTGCACAAACGTATTTTCTAATATGCTGAATTTTTTTTTTTCCTCAAATTACTGTTGGCGTCCTTGACCCTGAGCTGCAACTCAATTGCACTTGAAGTAATTCAGAATGTGAGACAGGAAGGTTGAAGGGAGCTTTGCATGCCTCTTGCATCTGGAAATTTACATCTCCCAAGTATTTGCCAAGTAAAAAGAGCATGATGATAGGTGCCATTCTCTAGTTGTTCATAACTGTTATGGATCAGTATAGTTGTTACTCAAGCTCTGTCTGTTTCGAATTGCCATATGCTTCTAAGTATCCAGGTGGCAGCAGGGGCTAACAGTATATTTTCAAATGCAGACTTCACTGTTGTCCATAATGTGTAACCAACAACTTCGAAATTATCTCTTGATCATCTGTGCTGTGTACTTGAGCTCCTACATTTATGTAACCTTATGAAACAGGGAGCCATCCTACAGAGGACTAGCAGGAAAAGCTCTCAAAATAGTCTGTTTATGGACTGTGCATCAATTTGGACATTCCACATGTGTCCCCAGTCTGAATGCTCAGAGGATGTTGCACCATGACAGAACATAAATTACTGGCTAGCGTATTTAATACGTAGTTATCTCCGTTCCAGAAGTAAATTCTGGCAAATAGTCATCTTTTTTTTTTTTTTTTTTTTTTTCACCTACTGGAAACTTTTCTAGATTAAAAAATTACTGCAAATTGGAATAGTCAAAAGGAAAGTTTGGATTGCTCTGGTCAAATAAATAAATACAAATCAAAGAAATGATTAGTGTCTAAAATTCTTGTTTAATCAATGGTAAATGTATATTAGTGGTTTGTTATAACTGGAATCATTTTATATTAGTTCTAGTTTATAATCTTATCCATTACTGCCAGAGTAGGAGCTTGAAAAAAAGTCAACAATATAGATTGTAACTATTACAGATACCAAAGATGAGGTGAAAGGTAAGTAACACTCAAAGTAATTATTCTTGTTTCTAGACTCTATTCATTCCTTGGGATTTATTATCTGTATCCTGTCACCTGTGGAGAAGCCAAAATGATAGCAATCTAATAAGATACATCCATTTGTTCTGATACAATTATAACTTTCATTTAGTGATGGATTTAATGACCCTGAAGGTAACAGAAAGAGAATTGGGGTGTTATAACTAAGAGCACTGATAATGTGCAAGAGCCATTTTATTTGATCTTCTTTCTGAGCATTGCTTATGTGATCAAGGGATGCTTAATTTGTATGCAGCTGGTTTAAATCAGTCCTTGTTTTCAGTAGATATTCTATAAATTCTACAAGGTAAAACACTATTCCTTCCTAGAGTTTATGGGACAATTAAAGATGTGTTGTTGTTTTTCTATGGCAGAAAATGAAAAGATGTTCCTCAAAAGGAAAAGAGGAATGAGTGTTGTTATGGAGGTGGTATTCACACTTGCACTCGCTTAGTGATACTTGTTTTGCGAAGAAATACCAAGTCACTTCTGTTCACTGTAAGAGGAATTTTTATATGAACAGAAAGCTCATGATACTCAGAATTCTGGTGATGCTCTGAAATGGATATCAGCTGCTCTGATAACAAAAGTGCAGAGATGTATGCAGCAACACTGTTGATTTCACATATTCAGTATTTGATAGGTGACAATTCCCAGCATTCATTAGAAGTCTTTTACCAGGTAGGTCTTTACATTCTGGTTCTTACATCCTTTATCAAATATATTAAACTGGAATATAGTACTTCTGCTATCCCCCATACTTCTAGGTTTTTCCGTTCTAATTTGTTTTCTAGAGATTCGTTATTGCTATTTTTTAATCACACAACACGGTTCCTCATTTGAAATCCTGATTACAAATCTTATCACTAGACTTGCACTTCATTTGCATGTCCTTTAAGATGCAAGTTGGAAGCTACCACACCTACTCCAGTCCTTTAAATTCTCAGTGTTTTGCTTCCACCTAGGTCAAAGTCATTTCTGTCTTTTTTTAGCTCATTCTTGTTAACCTTTCTACTTTAGCTTTATGTTCAACATCATCATTCTGACTGAGTACTGAGTCAATATGCATCTAGTACTGAGACCAGGGATATTTTTTTATTTTATATA
>NW_009624049.1:0-304 GCF_000690535.1 Cariama cristata | reverse complement strand
TGGCCCAAGATTGAGCCCCGGGGGAACAGTGCTGTTGCCCGGTCCCCAGCCAGATGTAGCCCCCTTCACTACAACCCTTTGAGCTCTGCCCTTCAGCCTGTTCTTCATCCAGCGCTCCATGTACCTGCTCATCTCACAGTTGGATAGCTTGTCCAGAAGGATGCTGGGAGGGACAGTATCAAAAGCCTCACTAAAATCTAGAAAAACTACTTCCACTGCCTTCCCTTCATTCACTCGGCAGATATCTTCACATAGAAGGATATAAAATTATTTAATATATAAAATATATCTTATAGACTATTGT
>NW_009624048.1:0-542 GCF_000690535.1 Cariama cristata | reverse complement strand
GCTGCACTGGACTGGGTCTATACTGGGATAGACTGGGATATACTGGGCTAGACTCAGGGCTGCGCTGCACTGATGGTCTATACTGGCCTGGCCTGGTTTATACTGGGCTGGACTGGGGTATACTGGGGTGCACTGGGATACACTGGGCTAGCCTAGGGGCTGTGCTGCACTGGACTGGGTCTATGCTGGCCTGGACTGGGTATACTGGGCTGAACTGGGTCTATACTGGCCTAAACTGGGCTAAACTGTGGGCTGTGCTGCACTGGACTGGGTCTATGCTGGCCTGGACTGGGTATACTGGGCTGAACTGGGTCTATACTGGCCTAAACTGGGCTAAACTGTGGGCTGTGCTGCACTGGACTGGGTCTATACTGGGCTAGACTAGTTTATGCTGGGATATACTGGGACAGACTGGAGTATACTGGGATGGACTGGAATATACTAGACTGGCCTAGGGGCTGTGCTGCACCAGACTGGTTCTGTACTGGCCTGGACTGGGTATACTGGGCTAAACTGGGGGCTGGGCTGCACCGGCTGGGGCT
>NW_009624047.1:0-4229 GCF_000690535.1 Cariama cristata | reverse complement strand
AGCCCAGGTCCTGCCCCGGAAAACAGCAAGCATTGCTCCGGACCTCTGAGCCATCCCGCTTCTCGCCACCTATCTTCCACAAACTCTCTTCCATGTGTGTATTCGCCACGGATCTTCCACGTATTCTTTTCCCCGCACAGTATCTGTCCATCAGATGCACTACGATGAACGCAAGGTTTGTTGAAGACCCTCTCAGAGAGAGCTGCTGAAGTTTGCAGAATCAATCATGGCATGAAAAAATCAGAGACAAAAGGAAAATACTCCAAATGGAGCTGAGGAAAACTTTCGCTGCAGGATCCTCCAGGGTGCTCCGGGGTCAAGCCCCCTCCCAGGTCCCACCAGGTTTGAGGCAGGAATCGGCTTTCTTCAGCGGGGGTATTTTAAGAGATAAGCCATCAGAGGGAATGCCAGACACAGCCGAGGGTAACTTCACTTAAATAAATTAAAAATAACCAAGGCAGCCACTATCGGTTAGTGATATTAATCTACTACTTTTCCAGATTGAAAAATGTAAATCAAGCTGAGCTGCCTCAAGCCAATTTGCAGCTCTCACTGTGAAAATAACCTGCACCACTTGATGGTTTTAAGAAGTCTCACATAAAATGTAAATGGGTACAAAATGAGTATTCCAGATACAAAATAAATACTTGTGGTTGTACGCTGTGCTGCGGCATGTGCGTTTTACTCCCGCCCTCCATCAAAGACCCGTCCTCCATCAGATGGAAACCTTTCTGGGCATCCCCTGAAATTCCGAGTCCTTCTACAGACTGAAAATAAAATCACGCTACTCACCAAGAGATAAACGACCAGAAAGAAGGGACAACTGATTTGGATGGCTTGTGCTGCCACACAGCCTTTTTGTACCAAGGGCTTCACACGGACTAAGTACACCTCCCCGCCTGGGGGGCAGGTAGGGGCTGTCGTGCAAAGATCGCTTCATCTAAACCTAGCTACATCCAAGGGAAAAAACTTCACAACAGCGCGGGCTGTACGCTGAGAGGACCGTTGCAGCAAAGTGATGCTGGGGGGGACGTGTAAAAGCAGAATATAATTATTTAAACTGGAATTTGACCTGGACACCCCAGTCAAACATCCATCTTCTGTGCAGTGCTTGGGGTACCCGGGCTGCAGGCTGGCACGGCTGCTGTTGCACGGCTACCGCATTTCACTCTTTATCCAGCTCTACACCACCAGTATCATTAAAAGCTCAGCAGCACTATCTTCCACCTCAAGTTGCCCAGAAGTCCTTTACAGAGAAGGAGTGAATGTTCCCAATACTGTAAATTCCCCACCAAATGAAAATAAAGATACAAGAAAGGACCAAAACCAATTCCTTCTTCTCCTTCCTACTGCAGCGTTTGACCATTTAGTAACACCCTTGATTTTAAAAAAACTTCTACAGGTTTTTCAAAGCTTGTTCACCGACACAAATTTTATCTCCATTGCTTTGTAAATCTTATAATGTGATAGGGTTGGTTTTTTTTTTTTTTTTAGATCTGTGCATCTAAATCAAAACACAATTGCGATGCAGCCCACACCAATCAGGAAGAACACAAGCTGGAGAATTCAATTAAAATGCTAAATTAATTCAATTGAATAAATCCTGTTAATGACACATTTTTCTATTAGCAAATTAAAGGAAACTTAGAACTTTAAAAAAGATGATTGGTGATGAATAATCCAGAAAGACACAGCAAGGACACACAAGATGCTCGACTCCAGCAATGGTGCAAGCAAGATGAAGAACACATTTCACCAAGGAAAACATCAGCGATACCCAGGCATTCTCTCAAGCAAAGAAAAGATCCCCCCTCAGTACCTGCAACGAGCTCAAGTTTTTCTCCAGGATCTCCCTCCGAGTAGAGTTTTGGGTGGCAACGGTATCCGATTTGACTGATAAGACTGGCTGGGAGAGCAACTAGATCCCGTCGTATGAGGACACAGGAGCGGTTCTCCAGTGGGATCTGCTCTGGCTTCTCTTGAGCAACTTAAAAATTAAAAGGGAAAACCATTAAAAGTTTATCATGCAGGCACAACGTTAACAGAAGGTCAGATTTTGACTTTTTCACCTAGCTGTTGGAAATATTCCTCCCTCCAGAAGTACAACCATTCGCCAGGGCTATTGGCCGCAGGGCAGATGCCACCTGAAAGCACGGAAACATCCCCCGGCCTCCTCCATCATCTACCACAGCAGTCTCGTAGGCGCACTCAGGTTCTGCGAGAAGGATTCTTAGAATCTAATTATGCTTTAACTTTTCCTAAGTTAATCATTTATGAAAATGGGCAACTCTGCACAGCTGGCATCGTGCTGCAAGTGCAGCATATGGAGCTGGCTTCCCCAAACACTCCTAGAAGAACGGCAGGTTACTTCACCAGGGGTTTCTAAAACAGGCAATAAATTGCCCAAGTTTGATAAATACCTGCATCAGTACCGTAACTACTTCTCTTGATTTTTTTTTTCCCTGCTGAAGTTAAAAGCCAGACTCTGCAGATACTGACTGCACCAAGAAAGCTCACCATAGCCTCCCTCGAGGATGGCACCCACCAGCCACCTCCTGCAAGCTCCAACTCACCCTCCGAAGTGCCTTCTCTTACCCTGCCTTTTGCAGGCTCACGTTTCCTCTCAATAACATGAGAGACCCCAACCAAGAAGCCAAAAAATGTTCTCAAGCTGTGGCTTCAAAACCAAATTACTGGGTTTTGCCAGGACGCAGCTGTGACTTGCCCCAAGGTACCAACCCCGGAGCCCACCACTGCCCATCAGCAACCGTTAACGTCGGAAAGCTGGAAGTACCGAGCTGTCCCACCAGCGCTGCCCAAGCCTGGGTCTTGCGGGCATACAGAGGATTCACTTTCTAAAGCACATTCACAGTGCAAGTCCACAGGCTTGATTAAAATTACAATTTTTGACAGCAAAAGAGGGCTGACGGGTGTACATCAACTCCAGCTGCACTGGGATGTGGTGGGAGCAGTTACAGTTCTGAATTGCAGCCCAGCTCTACAATGATCCATCTTTTTTCCCAAAACTGTTTGATAATGTGGCAAGTGCTACACATAAAATCAAACTCAGCTCTGTGCTTCAGTATCTGTGAATACAGAGAGAAGAAAAAAACCCCAGCAATTAGCGCTTCTGAACTCAAAATGTCTCCTACTCAAGAGGTGTCTTTTCCTGCAATTATTTTGGTGTTCTGGGGGCACTTTTCCTCTCTCTAGATAAAATAACAAGTTTTGCAGACTTGTTGCTGCAGTAACCAAAGGGCGATGGCTCCCGTACAATGGGAGCAGTGTTCTAACTAGGACATGCCCCGCGACGCCGTGCTGTGCTGTGGCATCCTATCGCAGGCACGGGGCTGGAAGCATCCCCACTCTCATCGCTCCCTCCTTCCCTAAAAAGTGGGAATACCAGGAGGATGCCCCTTGCCCGTGGAGCCGCACCATGGCAGAGCAGCGCTTCCTTCCGTCATTAAGGACCAAACAGTGGCAGAACAATTCACCTGATGTTTTTCAACTAACTTCTCTCGCCGTCACAGCCCGATTATCTATGCAAAGCGGCAGGGCTTTGTGGTGCTGATGTGCAGACGCACTGACACACAGCATTTCCACCAACTGCAATATTTCCCTGTTTAATAGCGCTGCCAAGCATCCAGGCACCCTCTCCTTGGAGATGGGAGTCGTCTTCTGCTCACACAGAGGAAGCATCTCAAAGACCTGCTGTATTTCTGATGCTTTCCAAGGGCGATAAGCAGAGTCTATCCACCTAAATACTAGTATTTGCCAGCTTAAACAAATCCAAAGCAGGGCACTGGGTATGGGGGAACGAAGCCCCAGGGAGCACCCGCTCTGCCGTCCTTCCCAGGCTTTCTGGCTCTGGCAAGGGATGCTCACCAAGGTGGGCTACAGCCCAAGGGCCATGGCCAAATAAATGCACATCTCGAGGGGAGGGGAAGCAGCAGGAACGGACACCGCCGTCCGCTCCCACCCAGGGTCCTCTGCAGGTTACACACGCGCTGAACCGAAAGGTAAAGTTATATATATGCCACGTACGAGCTATCGTTCTGTGATAAATCCCAGAAACCAGACTGGGATGTCCAAGGTCCTCAATAGCAGCAACAAAAGATCGGTGAATGACGCTATTAGGGGTAAAACAGGATTTGGCAACAGCTTTTTGTGCTACATGCCGGTGAGAGGGCAGGTGGGGCCGTGCCCGTGCCCGGGGCTCCTGCTGACCG
>NW_009624046.1:0-21158 GCF_000690535.1 Cariama cristata | reverse complement strand
CCCGTCCCGCCCCGCCGCTTCGCCGCCGAGGCCCGGGAGCGATGGATTTTCGAGGGAAGAAGTACGAGCGCGGCAGTAACTGGTCGGACCCCGAGGTGGTGGAGCTGCTGCAGCTCTGGGCCGACGAGTCGGTGCAGATGGAGCTGGAAAGCTGCTTGCGCAACCAGCACGTCTTCAACCGCATCGCCGAGGTGCTGCGGGAGAAGGGCATCCACCGGACGGGTGACCAGTGCCGAGAGAAAATCAAGAAGATGAAGTTGGAGTATCGACGGATCAAGGACAACAGCAAGGCCCCGCGGGGCGGCCGGACGTGGAAGTTCTACGAGGTGATGGACCGGGTGCTGACCAGCCGGCCCGCCTTGGCCTACAGCTCCCTGAGCGGCACCATGATGGCTCAGCAGGTGCTGCAGGGCAGCATGGTGGAGAGCTACCATCACCAGTTCGCCTCCTCGGCCCTGCCCTTTGGACACTCCCAGCACCCTGAACTGATGGAAATCAAATGTGAGGAGGTGAACTCTGATGAACACTGCTTGACCCCAGAGCCCCCACCATCCATGTCTTACCAGCAGGGCTCCCCTGAAGAACATGAGATGGAGAGAGCCTTCTTGGAGAGGGCCCAGAACGACTCTCCCATCTCCAGGGTGGAGATTCCCATTGAAACCAGTGTTTCACCTTCAGGTAGGGATAGCCTTTTACATTCCAGCATAAGGTTTCTGCCCGGTTTCCCAGAAAGAGAGCCTTTTTTTTTCTGGTGCAGAGATAGACACCTGGTTTTTGCACTGACGTTTGGATCCTTATTTTTCCACGTCCCAAAAAGCTTTAAAGTAGAAGGCTGGTATCCGCATTCATAGTCTTCTGGCCATTCCTGAAACGTATCTTGCTGCAGGTAAATAAAATCTAAAATTACTGCGCTAGGCTAAAGATTGTGTATGAAATCCAAAGGGCTGGCACACCTGCCATAAGCCGGGCTAGGCATTTGTGCTCTATTTCTGCATATAATGCTGACAGTACTTACCTTCTTGAAAAAAAGAAAAAAAATCGCATGCTTTTTGGTACCATTTGAACATCACCAGGGCTGTCTGCAGTCCTCATGCTGAATTGTATCAGGAGACCCTTCTCTGCCATGGCTACGCTATAAACCTGCAGGTGAAACTTTCCTTGCGTTCTTTTAAAATATTTTCCGAATCTAATCTTTTAGGACACTCAACAATGAAGAATACTTGGGAATAACCGTTGCCTGGCTTTCTAAGCTAGTCATTAGGACTTGGAAAGAAGACGATTTTGAAAGTCGCTGGCAGAAACAGCGTATCTTTTTACAGGAGATCAGAGTTCTGCACTGAAAGTGCGGTTGGCCATTGCTTGGCTGCCAGGCAGGGTACAAGTCGGGAAATCCTGGGGGTTTCAAGCCAGCGTAGGACAGGCTGATGGAAGAGCACGGCACGATGGGGAAGAGAGACGATAACCAGCCTGAGGTTAACGTCTTAGATCGGGAAGAAACGCTACGTCCTCTTTGCTGTGGTGGTCGCATAATTAGTCCAGTGGAGGGAACTGATGGTCATTCGGGTTAATTCGGCGACCAAGTACGGGGCTGGGGCTGGCAGCATGTTGCGGTGCCCAATATGTGAAGTTAAAAACAAACTTCAAGAAAACTCACAAACTTCAAGACGTACCTGACAGGTTTTACTTTGGTTTTCCTGTAAAACCTCACAGTAGATCAAAGGGTGTTTCCTAGGAAGGGCAGGGGAAGGCAGCAAAGTGTGTCCACGCCACTTTACTTGCTCCGTGTTTAATTTTTCTTCCTTGCTTTTATGTATTTACAGGTTTCAGCGAGCCCAACATGGCAAACTCGTCACGGATCCAGAACGTGGTTCCCCGGCCTGGCTTCTCTGCCTTGCATCGGCTGAGAAAAAAGCGGAAAGGCCAGCGCGTGAAGGACCCGCTCGATGATCTTTTGCTGAAGACCCTGACGTCTCAGCGGGCCATGGAAGAGCGCTTTTTGCAGATGGAAGAACGCAGATTTCAGCGAGATGTGGACGTGGAGGAACGTCGGATGCAACTGGAGCAGCGCCGGTTTGAACTGGAGCGGGAGCATGAGTTTCGCATGTTCAATGTCTTTGCTCAGATGCTCAGCATCCTAAAGCAGAGCCATAGCGGCTCCACCTCCTCCGTTGCGATGCCTCGGGGCTTGGACTTCAGCCAGGCGCTCTCCGAAATTGCGGGAATGGGAGGAGGAGGAGGAGGAGGTGACCTGCAAGAGATGAGGGCTCGGCCGCTTAGCGAGAGGAGGGTTGACGTGCACGGCTTCTGTAACCCCAGCGATTTCCAGAGAAGCCCCTATCTCTCTGCTCGCGGCAACATTGCCAACATTTTTCGTGGCTCCACTGAGGAAGGGTACAAAGCTTATCATGCTGACAAGTATGATGAAGACAAGAACCCCAATGTGAGTGAGAACCTCAAAGTGTTTTCCTGGCTTTCTTACTAAGGAAAAAAAAAAAACAAACCACAAAACACTTTCTTGGAGGTTTGCTGGCAGATATGCTAAAAGCGTGGGGTTTTTTTTGGGGTCTCACTAATAGATGGCAGGTCAAGCTGGCTGTTTGAGGAAGAGAAATAAAAAGTAGCTTTGCAGATCATCAGAGGAGCGCCGTGTTCAGCTCAGGTTTGGACACTCTGATTTCCCTGTCGGGGAGATAATAGCAGTAGTAGACCTTGAAAAATGTAAGAAATCTGCAGGAGCCAACAGAGCTCCTGTTCCTCCTTTCACCTCATCACCCACTGAAGACCATCTCTGATTTTATCTGATTATTGCAGGAGATACAACAACTAAGTAGTAGACTATTTTTTCTTTTTTTAATTACTTTTAACTGACGCTCAGCACTTTCTCTGCCTGTTAACGCTCAGCTGCTCGGTTGTAAGTAGCTCATCATACCCCCCTTGTGGCACGAAGGCTGAGCGTTAATACTTGACGGCAAATTATTACTGAACAACTAGTATAGTAAATATAAATCATGATTTGTATGTGGATTCCTTTTAAATAGATCCCGCATTCAGATACTGAACTACTTGAAACTTTAAAAATATTTTATTATTAGCCCTGACTTTAGTCACACTGTGTTGGGAGGCGAAAAGTGGATTTTTTTAAGGTAGAAAACCACAATTTTTTGATAGAAGGTGCATCGCGGTGCAAACTGCCTCTTCTACCAACCGTTGTCTATGTAGGTAAACAAATATCTAAAATTGGACTTGAACTTTAGTAACATCGTATACATACAGTTGCTTAGATTTCCTTTCGCATTTTTTAAAACTTATTTACCCAACCTCTTCCAATAACGAAAATGTTCTAGTAGATTTGAACTCTTCAAGATCTAATGTGGTGCTAAATAAGCAGGGCCAAATCCTAAAGCTGGAATGGTCGGGTCATCTCTCCCGTGGGGAAAATTTAGTGTTTTAACCACTTTTCATGACTACACGTTTATGTGGTTTCTGAGCAAATCAGTGGAGTGGAACAGTAATGACTGATAAATGCTTTTAGGTAAAGAAATACGTCCAAAACCTTTTTTTAAAACTGCTGCAGAAGGGTAAACCTTGGTTTTCTTGGTTTCTTCTGTAGTTGGATATATACCAGTGAGTGAATTCAAGATTAAGGTAAACATACTCTGTAAAGAAGTATAACCTGTTGGTAGATACTAATTTACAGACAGTTTACTAAGAAGCTGGATGCCTGGGATATATGTGTAAATACACACACGTAGATATGTGTCTCAAGTTATATATGGTGAAGGTTACGTGAACTGTGTTTTGACTTTTCCTTGGTTAGCTTTTTGGAGGCAGTTTAGTGAAGTGGTAGCTAAGGTGATGTATGCACGTGGTTTTTTGTGTCTATAAACAATAAACTATTTATTTTTCTAGGGTATAATAAACTTTGGCACCAGTGAGAATAAGCTCTGCTTTGATCTGATGTCTAAGCGGGTAAGTCCTGTTCCCAAAAGAAATACTGAATTTGCTGTGTAGTTCCTCCTTGGTGCTTGCACTTTCCTAGAGTTACTGCTGTTGCTCAGGTTTCTCTGGTAAAGTTTTTCGTTGTGAATTTTTTTATTGGTTGGAAGTCACTTTTGAATCCAGCTATTTGTCCGTTTATTTATGTTATTTCTCCAAGAGGATAGGAACAAGGGTGTTTCTCTGTTCCCCTTCGTGATGGGTTTCCCTTTGGGGATGTATGTGGCTCAGAAAACTAAATGAAAACAAGATGCATTTTATTTTGTCCTGCTGACAGTAGGCGATTAAATGCAGAGGTTTTGAACTCTCTTTAATTTCAAGGATCTTCACATCTGTCCATTATATAGTCAGATGATTTGGATACCCAGTTCTGAACTTCCCTGAAACGTGTGAGGGTGGCAGCAGGGAAGGGCAGCAGCTCTTGAAACCTCTCGAAATCAGACTGCTACCTGCTCGCTTGGTTCAGTTGCACCAGGGAGAGGCAGGAAACACAAAGCACAACTCAAAAATAGAAAAAACCAAAAGAAAACAACAAGAAGCCTGCTGTAGAGGAATATTTCTTGATTTCCACTGCAATGGCTGCCCAGGCGCAGCCGGCGAGGCGGGCAGGTGGCAATTTCTCTTACCCGAAGTTGTCCGTGGGGAGGGAAGGTGGCTCAGGGTCGGAGAGTCGACCTCTGCGGTTTGAAGTTCATGGTTGCTTCCTTTCCACCAATTCCCACCCTCAAAATGTTCCTTGTTTTATTTCTGCCTGCCACTCCACTGACTCGGGGGGACGCTACCCCACCGCTCCGCCTTCCAGCTAAAAGAACAGGTAAGGCAGAGCTCCTGCCTGCACGAAAAAGGTGCCTTCTAGGCTGCGTAGGTGATAGCTTCCTTCCTTCCCTGTCCTTTCCCCTTAAAACTAACACCGAGCCTGCAGTAAGTAGTGC
Source organism: Cariama cristata (assembly GCF_000690535.1). Lineage (NCBI taxonomy): Eukaryota > Metazoa > Chordata > Aves > Cariamiformes > Cariamidae > Cariama > Cariama cristata. The sequence goes on along the minus strand of NW_009624046.1, from coordinate 16,230 downwards.
AGAGGGAGACGGTAGTCAGCCGCATCTTAATTAGCCTTATTCTGAAAACAAGTTAAGACTTTGTCGGCCGTAGCGAGATGAGCCATTGCGCTTGTGGCAACAAGCTGAACAAAGAGATCCTTGCCAGCTTCTCAGTCGTCGTAGCCTGGAGTTACAGTACGGATTCGCTGAACGCAACACCAGCTGGCATTGTCGGCAAATAATTTGTTGCTATTTGGGACAATAAGTAACTTCACCGTGTCCAGTGAATAAAGTAACGTATCAGATTTCTGTCTTCAACTTTTGACCTTCAAATTATTAGAATATTTTGTGGCGTGAGGTCTCAGATGGTCTTCCTTTCAGTTGGCCCGTCTGGTTTCCTTAGCCCTTAATGCATTACCTTTGAGGGTTCTCCTCTTTCTTACTGCACGGTCATTTGTGGCCGAGTCTGCTGATATGTTTTATGTTGCATTCTCTAGATAAGTTTAGGAGAGAGATCTAAGGAGGCACAGTTCTGTGCTACATAGGCTTCAAGAACATCTACAGCTGAATAAAGGAACTTTAATCCTATAATATCAGGTTGTAATTCTGCATGGGATAAGGGCAGTGTCTTTAAACTCCAGAGCTTGGCACCAGTTATTAAAACACCGATACAGAACATTGTGGTTTTGTTATTATGCGAGAAACTTTCACACTGCATGTTGAATTTCCCCCCTCCCTTGCACTATCACCTACTTGTCGTGTCCCCCCACCTTCACCTTTTTTAATATTAACTCGTAGATTTGGTTGCCATTAAATATTTGGAAGGTACATTGTACATAATCGTTGTTTATTCCCGTTTTGTTTATGTAAAATGTCCTCTCTACCCCTATCACAGCTGTGCTTTCCCTTGCAACTTCATAGAACTGGATCATGCGAAACCCTGATATTTACAACCTTGAAAATATTTAGATAAAAGCAGTGTGCATACTTTATCTAAATACAAACATTAAAAAGGGCTCCACAGTTCAGGTGAATCTGTCTTTGAGATCAGAATGAACTCCTCATAAGGAGCAAAGTGCCTGTCCCGAGGTAGAATTATCAAGAAGATAATTTCATTTTTCTTCTATCTTTTGAAAGCTCCCCTTACCTTTAACACTTACCAAAACTTATCAGAATTATAGATCTGAAGGAGCTGCAGTAACTTGGAACTGAGACATAAATGAAAGCTAGAATTCATTAAAAAAATCAGTATATTGAAAGTTTATTAAAGAAAATACATATCTGACTGTGATTCAAAGTCTTTTCTGTCTCTTTCTGACAGTCTAGGCCTGAGCTTTCACAACTGGGACTTACTTTCCAGCTGAAAGCTGTTGTCCTCAGAGTTTGGGCGAAACGCTCTTTGGGACTCTTTGCGTTGCTTCGTTTGCTGAAAAAGTCTTCATCTTCGTTATGGCCATCGTGTGTATTGCCCATTCCGCATCCTTTTTTTAGATCTCTGCACGGCAAAGTTTTGGCTGCCGTAACTTAGCAGAAGCCCATACTTCCCATAACCTGAAGTTCTCACTGATCAGTTCGCTGGTCCTTGCTTCTCCCAGCTGCATTAATTTTGATGCTCAGTGGCTTTCTCAATCCAGTTTTACAACTGTTGAAGTTGCACGTGTGTGTATGTGTGTGTGTCTATGCAGATAACGTGCCTGTACATGGATCCCACCTATTTCCATGTTTCTGATATCGGTGATTGTGCTTTTAATGGTTCTTCTCATTGCTCCCAGCTGACACAGACTGACATGAATCTGATGGAGCCTCCACTGCTTCAGTATCCCGACTGGAAGGGACATATGTTGTAAGTCTTCTCTTTTCTGTAACGTTTCTCTTTTTGACTACTCATCTGATAAGCAGAACGGATGAATACAAATCACTTCTGCTACATTCACGAGTTAAAATTTTTCTAGATCATTTAATCATCTTTTTCTTTGCAAAATTGTAAATTAACTGCCCTACCAGTTCATCCGGTTAAAAATCGTTTTATGTGAGAGAAGGTGCAAATTTTCTAAAGCAAACAGAGTTTTAAAAGCACTGTGTACATTGACAAATCAGTTAACTCCAAACAGTTCTTTGAAACATAGTGAACACTTGGGGACTTTAATCTTTCTCTTCTGTGCCTTGATTAAAGCTCATCAGAAACGTGTGCACCATTATAGACATTATCCGTGGCACCTTTGCTGTGTGTAAAAGTCGTATCTGTGGCATGGGCCTGAGCTATCCTGTTTTCTAGCTATTTTCACCAGACTTTACTGTGCACTGGCTTTATTTTCCTGAGATGTGGACCTGGGGAAGCCCAGCCTCTTGGAGAATAAGCTGAATCAATATTTGCTTTTGTGTCTTTCTCAGTTTACGGGAGGAAGTGGCTCGATTTTTGACCTATTACTGCAAGGCCCCTGCACCTCTTAAGGCAGAAAATGTGGGTAACCCACTTTCCATTGGTGTCTGTTCTAATGTATTGCCATTTGTTGTCAAGCAGTTTCATCTTCTTTTTTTTTAAACAAATTATTTGCTAAGATGACAGCCTTTTATCATGTAAATGACATAGATTTGTAGCCATTTCAGTAACTTTTGATGCACACTTCAGCCAAAACGTTTTGGGTCTACTGTATATTTGCCTCATGCTTTACTTCTGTGTGCCAACTCCTCGTGCCAGTGCTCTCAGTAGGGCTTTATGTTTTCATCTCCTTATTCAGCTCTGGGACCTACTGTGCCTGTATCCCTCAGCCTTGACAAAGAGTGCCCATTTGACAAGGACAGGGAGTGATAGGACAAGGGGCAATGGCTTTAAACTGGCAGAGGGAAGATTTAGAAGAGATATCGGGAAGAAATTCTTCCCGGTGAGGGTGGTGAGGCAGTGGCCCAGGTTGCCCAGAGAAGCTGTGGATGCCCCATCCCTGGAAGTGTTCAAGGCCAGGTTGGATGGGACTGTGAGCAACCTGGTCTGGTGGAAGGTGTCCCTGCCCATGGCAGGGGGGCTGGAACGAGATGGGCTTTAAGGGCCCTTCCAACCAAAGCATTCTGTGATTGTTTCAGTCAAGTTTAATTTTGTTCCCTTCTGCTGTTACACCTCAGGACAAAAATCTGTAATTTACCCAAGAGTAGTTTTGGCCTGTGAAAACAGACCTTTTCAAACTTTGTGGCAGTGTTATAAGGAAGGCATCAAGACCCGAGCCTCTGCAGGACTTGCGGACTTGGGAGAGATGCAGGCTGGACGCAGGTGCCTGGAGAGATCAGGGACTCCTGCCTCTGCTGAGTGCCGAAGGCAGCAGGAGCTGGTGCAGCCATTGCTTTTCTGGCTGCGATAATTCAGCAGAAGCCCATACTTCACGTGAGCTGAAGTTACCACCGATCAGCTTGCTGATCACTGCTTCTCCAAGGCAGCAGATTCTGCTTGGAGTGAAACTTAGGGGACCTGTGAGCATCTTCAATTAGAAGCAGGAGTCAAATCTGCTCCTGTATGAGATGGTGGTTTCCGCTTTTGCACAAATTTGGCAGGAGGTCGGAGCTCCTGTTACCACAAAGAGATGATAACGCATTAACTGATGAAAAATTGTTTGCTTTTCTAGCAGTTTAGAACTGGTCCCCAATTTTTTCCCTACTTAAAGCCTACTCTTTTTCTAAGTTGCTTATTAGAATCAAGAACGGCACTGGGACAAAGTGTCTCTGAAGCAAAGAACAGGATTAAAGTTATTTCTGATAGAAGTGGGATTTCGGCAGGAAAATTCTGGGAACATTCGTGCTAGAGAATTGGGAAGAAAATATATTTCAGTGATGTGGTCAGAAATGATTCTGTTATAGTGTTGTCTTTCTATGGACAGATTCATCACTAGCCTCTCTCTTTCTCCTGTAGGTGATCGTTTTAAATGGTTGTGGCTCTTTATTTTCTGCGTTAGCTACAGTCCTTTGTGATCCAGGGGGTAAGTGGATGGCTGGGAGATGTTGATAATGTTTATTTTTGCTGGGAAATAATGTGTTACTCTGTTGAAATATTGTTTGACAGAAGTGAAGTAGTGGAATTGGTATTGGCCTACTGCAAAGTTCTGGTTTCCTGCGAGATTATGCTGTGAAGTTTATCATCTCCATGGTCTGCAGATGTCATGCACCCGCACTCGGTGTCTTGCCCCGTCTGCCTTCACTGTTTTTGTGGTGCCCCGTTTTAGTTGGTTAGACTAAATGTGGGCTATACCTATGTTTACCTGGGTTCTTGCAGAAGATTAAAGAATTAATGTAAAAATAAAGTGGAAGAAAAGGCAGTAACATTACAGTGTTTCCAGAGGGCACAGCTGTAAAAAAAGCTTTCATGTTCAGTTGAAGTACGTTAAAAGAGAAGAGGACTGTGACCTGTTGATAACCAATTTTGTTTTCTCTGTTCCAGAAGCGGTTCTGATTGCTACTCCCTTTTACGGTGGCATTACCCAGAGCGTCTTCCTCTATGGTAATGTCAAGCTGGTGTATGCCTATTTGGACAGTAAGGTAAGATCTGAGGGAAGAGAATACCAACCTCTGTAGTTAAAAAATAATTGATACGGGAAAGTGCCGAGCTTTGGGAACCTCCGAAAGCAGTCCTCGGAACAAGGATAGGCTGCAGCCCATTTTTGCTGGGAAACTGGGCACATAATTTGCAAGAAAGTTGTTTGAGACCATAAATCTGTATTCCAGTCTTCTCCTTTTCTTGTATCTTACTCCCAATAACAGCTCTTGAGAGGAAAAAAAAAGGCTATTCTGAGCCTTGGAGACAGAAGTATATACTGTCCTACTAAAGATGGTCCCAGGGTTGGAAGAGCAGATGGAGGTCTTGCATTGTTTTAGTTATTCAAGGATAACCAGAGAATAGTCTATGGGTGGCCAGCCCATGATGAACATTTCTTTGATTTTATTTATTTATTTATTCTCTCTGTAGTATAAAAAGATAAGAAGATGGTTGCTATGTCATTATTGTGGGATTTTAATTTTCTTTTGGGGAACGTTTCTCAGGAGATTGGCTCAAGGCAGACTCTGTTGAAAAAACTTGGCCTTTTTTATTGTTGTGATGTCTTTCAGGTTACTGGAACAAGCACTCGACCTTTTCAGCTTACAGTGGAAAAACTGGAAAAAGCCTTGCAGGATGCCCGGGCAGAGGTGAGTTTAGCTGAGCGTCACATTACCAGTGAAGTCTACAATATGTTTGAGATGGCACGTCCCAGAAGTTGTCTGAAGATCAAAACAGTTTCAAAACCTAGCACCTACCTTTCCAGTTGCCCCTGTAGACCACCTGAGGTCAGGCTGCTTGCAAACTCAGGAGCAGTCTTAGGGGGAATCCCTTGGTGTCATGTCTGTCCAATTTTGGTCACAGCAGAAAGGATAAACCAGGAATACCAGACCATTCACAAAGCACTGGAACCCGTTCATATCACAAAGAAAATGTACTTGGGCATGCACTAAGAAGTAGGGACTACCCAGGGTTTTTCCTTCAGGGAGTCCGGCTGAGTTACCCCAAAACTGACTGCTCTACGCAGTAGTGCAGATCAATCCACTAAGAACACCGAGAGTTTTTGCAGGAGGGAGAGAGGTGCAAATCTAGAGGATAAATGCAGATGAATATCACCTTTCTGAAGAGTTGGTCTGTAAGTTTTGATGTTGTCTTCAGCCCTATATAGGTTTAGCTGCATCTTTAGATCATTACCAGCTCTGATATCTCCAGCCAAGAGTGCTCTAAATGAGAACAGTTTGCATCCACGTTTGCATTCCTATCTTTCTTGCCCCTTTCGTGGGCAATCTTCAGTAATTTGTTAGTTCCCAATTACTGATACAGCTCAGAGAAAGTTCTCTTCCATGCTGAGAATGTGTGAGAGCATCTTTCTCATTAATTGATTGACGAGATGGCAACGTTTGTGGCAGACTCCCTCTTTTCAAAATCATAGATTCATTCTATAATCTTTTCCTTGGTTCACTTTACAAGTGTTATAATTGTAAAAAAAATCTTGAATTTGTGGCTAAAAGTTTGCTCATACAAATCTAACCTTTGAGGTGAGAAGTCATGGTGGAAGCTTAAGGGGCATCTTGTGTCACACTCACTGCTCAAGTAGAGGGACTGAAAATTTATCCCATGATGGGCGCTCTCTTAATACCACGTCATTTGTGTTCTGCAGGGTGTCACTGTAAGGGCCTTAATTCTTCTCAATCCCCAAAATCCCCTTGGGGACATCTACTCCTTGTCAGAGCTACGGGATTACCTGGAATTTGCTAAAAGGTATGTCAGTTTGGAAGGCTGAGGCATCCTGAGTCGGATATGACCTCCAGAATCTGGTGGACTACTCGCTGTCCCTGAATTTATCTGTGAATATCTTTTAAGTCAGGCAAACAGTCTGTTCTTCACACACAGCCTTGGGCTTAAGAGCCGAGAGGGGAGTGCTGGGGACGAGGGAGCATGGACCATGCAGTCGTCTGGAGTGGCAAAGCAACTTGCATCAAGGAATGCAAGTTGGATTTGTTGGTAGTCCTAGCAAACACTGTGGGGCTGTGCTTCTCTGGTAGGAAGCTGAGTTCCTTTCCTCTCAGTTTCTCTGTATGTGCAAAGGCAAAGAAATAGATGAATATGGGTTCCCAGCTTCCTCATGGATCACGGATGCTCTCTGAGATTCAGGATCCGTGAGATTCTGAGTGGATGATGATACAGCTTATTCTAGACGAGTAGTACATACAGGAATTAATTTTCACTAGTGAGTTGGAAATGACCAAATTTTTATCTCGTCATATGGTTGCAGTGGGTGAGAGTTAGGTGGATATATCTCAAGTCACTTCAATGTACACGTAATAGACCTTCTGAGTTGCGAAAAAAAAAGCTTTGCTTCTGCAAAATTTGGTGTCCCTCTTCTTTGTATTATACAGCGTCTGTATAGTCTTTCTATATATATGCGAGGCTTTGCAGGCCTGAATTTCTCTCTGCTCCTAGACCAGAAGCAGCCTTCTTTTGTAATCTCCATTTTGTCCTTTTCCAGACATGAATTACATGTGATAGTAGATGAGATCTACATGCTGTCAGTTTTTGATGAATCAGCCACGTTTCACAGTGTCCTGGGCATGGACAGGTAAAATCAGCTCCTACTTCCCTGGCCATCTTCCAGTGACAGTTCAACATGATGCCTTGCTGAGAACTTGTGACTGGAAGTTAAGTCATGAGCTAGCAAATTCTGAATCTGCCTTATGCTCATTTCTCTTTTTTTTTTTTTTTTTTTTTGTAATTTCTGAATGGCAAATACATTTTGTCAAGTGCAACCTAGCAAGTAAAAAATGGCAGTTAATTTTCTGTTGTGGTACACTTTTCAATGTGTGCTTCCATATTTGCTTGTGACAGTCCTCAAAACTGGAAACAGATGTTTCCTTTCTTGAGAGGAGCTTTTCTTCCTACCTAAACATGATTACCTCTTTCCCACATTTCTGTTGATGCCTGTAAAGACTTTCTGTTGCTGTTTGCTTTCTTTTTTTCATACAGTAGTCACGGATCACAGTGTTATTACAGAGTGGAGAGTGGGTTTTATTAGGTATCGATTTAATGAGATGAAAAACTTTCCAAATCTCACCTTTTAAAAATTGTTGGGGGGGGGGGGGGTTGTGGGTTTTTTGGTTGGTTGGTTTTTTGTGGGTTTGGTTTGGTTTGGTTTTTTGTTGGTTTTGGTTTTGTTTTGTTTAAATTTCTAGTTTTTACCAGTGGTGCTATCTTTCTTTTTGTGCTCAATTGCAAGGAAATAAAATACTCTTGGTTAAGTGTTGGCTCAGTGTTGCTGGGCTTGGAAGTACAACGTTGCAAAAGAAGGACTTCATCCCCTTCTGCAAAACATTGGGGTTTGAAAGAAAGAAAATTACTTGTAAGTCTTGGCAAATACATGGGCACAGGCCTTATTTCTAGCTTCATATGTACAAGCTTCATACGTGCAGGAAATCTACCCATGAAATATAGCACTTGCAAGTATCTGTATAGCTGAAATATTTAAAAATTGTGTTTAAAACTAATTCCAGGGAGTTCCTAGCTTCTAAAGTTAGGTCGGATTTGAATTTTCCCTGCTTGACTGATGTTCCGTGCTGCACTGTCTGTCACTGTGTAATGCTGCCTCTCTGTTTCTGCAATGCTGCACTGGTGATCCAAAAGCTTCAGCACCTATGACACTAACTGCCCATCTGCATCCTTCTACATACAGATTGCCTGATCCACAGCGGACTCATGTGATGTGGGGAATAAGCAAGGTGAGTGCCAGTTGCCGTCGTGCCATCGCTTCCTGGCTGGTAGAGTTGGCTTGGTGTCCTCGGGTCCCTCATGCTGGAAAGAACAAGGTGGAGATAATAGGATTTCTGTGTCATAAAGTCATCTCTCTGTGTCTTCTGCAGGATTTTGCTGTCTCTGGGATTCGTTTTGGTACTTTATATACAGAGAACCAAGATGTCGCTAATGCAGTGGCTTCTTTGTGTTATTTCCACGGGGTTTGTGGACCTGTTCAACACAAGGTTGCACAGCTGCTTAGAGACAGAGGTGAGTCAGTAGCTGCGGGTATGATCCTCTGCCGTTGTGTGTGTCTTGGTACGTGGGGGTTCCTCTCCCCTTACTTTCCCAAGAGGTGTCCTGTTTGTACAGCTTAACTGGGAGTCTTCTGTAATCCTGACGCTGCCCATGTAACATGAGGCTGACGGTCCTCCAGAAAAGGACCATTTCTGCAGAGCTCCTGGTCAGCAGAGTTAGAGGAGCAGCTTTGAAGAAGTGTGATAGCTATTTGTGCAGAAATAGCCAGTCTTGTGTAGAACCGGCTGAGCAGAAACAAAGAATACAAGCTTGTGAGCCGAGGGAATGGAACTGGATTTCTAACTTTGCCCTGGGTAGAGTCCTAAGGGTGAAATGGAAAAAGGCACTGTGAATGTTTTGGAAACTTGAACCGATCTGAATTCTTTCTGTTTGTGATTTTTTTTCTTTATCTTCTCCTTCTGGTCAGACTGGATCAACCAGGTGTACCTGAGGGCCAACCATGCCCGCCTAAAAGCTGCCCATACGTATGTGACAGATGAGCTGAAGACACTTGGGGTTCCTTTTCTCAACCGCAATGCGGGCTTCTTTGTCTGGATTGATTTCCGGAAGGTTGGTAGCCTCAGGAAGGGAAGCTTCTCCTGGGATGAGGGCAGGAACATGGCACAACTGCATCTAGAGGAAAGTTTAATATTGTGATAAGCATTTGCTTGTAACAAATCTGTTGTCTGATGAGCAGAGGGAAGGGCTGCCTGGTATTTCTGTCCATTCTTTTCCTTTCGTCTGTCTGTGCATTTCCCTCCTTGCAGGAATCTTTTTGCTCTCAAGCCACTTTCCTCCCATTTCTTCCTTTATATCACAACTGCTGTACTTCAGAGGTAAAAGGTGTCTCCCCTGGCCTTTGCAGACCTCATGGGAATCACAAATTCATGAGGATCTCAGTGATTTAGCTTATATGTTACTAACCTCTGGCCCTTCTGCTGACTCTCCTAGTACCTTAGGACAGGCACATTTGAGGAGGAGATGCTGCTCTGGAGGCGTTTTCTGGATAACAAGGTCCTCCTGTCCTGCGGTAAAGCCTTTGAATGCAGTGAACCCGGATGGTTCCGCATCATCTTCGCCGACAAGACCCACCGGTTACAGTTAGGTGAGTAATGTTTTCTTCTCTTTTTCCTCCCACCAGAATTTCTGCAGCACTGTTTCCTCCTCTCCTTAATCCTAAACTTATCCTATTATTATTCTCCTCTCGTCTTCTCTGTTTTTCCTCCCTTTCCTTCCATCCTCCAAATTTTTCTGGATCTGGGGATACTTGTGGCTTAAACTAATCCGGCTAAACTTATCCTATTATTATTCTCCTCTCATCTTCTCTGTTTTTCCTCCCTTTACTTCCATCCTCCAATTTTTTCTGGATCTGGGGACACTTGTGGCTTAAACTAATCCACTAGTGTTTCTCCTCCTTATACCACTACAGGTATGCAACGGATCCGCCAGGTTTTGTTTTTTTGGGAGCAGGAGATACTGGCTGAGGAGAAGGAGCAGCCTTGTCAGTCAGATCAGGATGGCAAAGCAGATAGCACAGATGAAGTCATTTTTGTATCCCGCCACCAGGAACCTACCTGTGCCGGTAGCTCCAACCTTGGTGACCTCATTGGCCTCCTGCAGCAACAGATGCGTTCATCCGACTGGCTACAGAAAAATACAGCCGAGCAGTTTGCACAGGAAAAACCAGAGATCTATGATGTGTTCAGCAAACTGGTGGGGAAGCAGTAGGGGGTCAGTGTGCCTTCAGGGGGTTTCCTGAGCAGTGACTGACCCTGGGCCCCTAACAGCTCAGCAGTGACTTCTAGTAAATAATATATTTTCTGTATAGCGAGAAAATCACTTTGTAAAACCCCTCCTCTCCCCCCCGCCCCGTTTGAGATCTCTAATTTGTATTATATAGGTGCATTCCTTGGACTGGGGTGAGGGCAGGGAATGATGGGGGTCTTGTTTGCCTGCTGCCCCCTCTCCTGCGGCATCAGTGTATTTTGTATTTAATTTCTAATGAATATGCTCTTAACTCTCTTATAAGGTCCCGTGGTGTCGTTTTTTATGCTTCTTATTTCATGCTCTACAGGAAGACAGGGACTTGAGATTGTTGAAATATGTAAAGTTTCCTTTTTCCTGAATGATGATCAGATGTAACTATTTCGGGGCCAGAAGATGACTGCTTTTGCAAAGAGGTGTTTTTGGGAGATAGAACCCAGTGTCAGCCCTAACTTAGCCTCAGCTAAGGGTAAACAAGCATGTGTATGGGTTCATCTGCATGGCTGAGGCACTTAGGACTGTGATCATCTAGTCTGAGTTCAGTAAAGCTTTTAATTTTCAGTTGGTTTCCAGTCTAACCTCAGATCAGACAGTATCCAACACCCTCAGTTGGTGAAATGCCCGTTTTTGTTTCTATTCTTTTTTGTATTCATATAAATAGACAGCATCCGTTGGCCTCTTGACACGGTGGCCACGAAAGAGCTAAGAACGGAGAGGAGATTGAAAGTAAATGCGCTTTCTGCAACCTTCCCATTCCTGGGAGTCCATCCCTTCTGGTTAGCAGTGAGGTATATCGGCGGGACAACGCAGAGGATGCTTCTTCTGCCGCCGTGCTAGGTATACCTACTTTAAGCTCACAGGCTTCCAAGGTGGCACCTTCCACCGTTATCAGGGTAATTAAGCTAATTTTTTAGCTATGTTTGTCAATTTGCAGGGTAATTTTTTGACTAAACAGGATTCTTCCGTCTCTTCTCCTTCCTGTCTTTCCCATTTTAAAAGACACTGTTTCCTGTATGACGATGATAAAGTATTTCAGTTGGAAAGCTCCTTTCACAGATACAAAGCTCTTTAATTTCTGGTACTGTAAAATGTTAGGTATCTTAAAGGAATTTAAGCTGTTTTTTTCTGCATACGTATTAATCCAGAGTTCAAGGAAATTGTCCATGAAAACTGAATGGAAGTGTGCCTTCCTCGTCCTGTAATTTGTTCTGATAGTAAGCAAGTTTCATCCTGGTGGCATTATGGAATCTGTTTATATAATGAGTTAGAGAGGTGAAAGATGGAATTTAGGCTAAATTCTGTGCTGTCAAAGTGGTTGGAATTTGCTGATCACAAGTGAAAGACCATCTTCCACTCTTCTGATCAAGCCTCCAATATGAAATTGGAAAGGCAGGAAAAAAAATCCTTGGTCCCATGAAATACATGCATCTCACTTGGATTTCTTCTCTGTAGATCATTTAGGAGAAGGGTAGTATTAAGAGTTAACAGGAAATTCAGATTATTCTTTGGTTCAATCTTCAAGTAAAACAGCTTTCCTTCTACAGTTACTTTGTGAGGTGGGATGTCGGTGATTGATGGCGCTCGGTTGGGTTTTGTTCTTGGGCATCGTAGATTTGGGCAGATGGGCATGTTGTAATGAGGGACAAAAGTGTATGTTTATATCATAAACCAAATTACCAAGGGATAGGTAGCAAATAATTAATGCTACCGCACTTTGGTGAGGTGGTGGTGGAGAATTGCCTGGACAGCAAGAAGGAGAGTCTGAGCAGTGGCTGAGGAGAAGATGGTGCTGCATGTGGTGGCTGTTAGAAGTAACCGGTCCCTTTCTCAGATGCCAGTGATGAGGCAAGGTTGGTGAGATGACTGGTAAGATGAGTATAAGGGGTAGTTATAATTGTCATAGTTGCTTATTAGTTCGGCATTTGTCCATGTACAATATTTGTTGATTATTACAATTTATTTTCCAGTCGCTCTTGGGTATCTGCAAAGAAAGCTATAGCACAAGACAGGTCTCCTTAATGAAATGGGAAGTGAGATGTAGGGCCAAAACATGACTGGTCTTACTGGTTTGCCTCCTCTTCTTTATGTATCCCAAGGAGGGTCTGAACAACAAAAAATTAGGGAGAAAGCTCTTTGAAATGAAGAACCAGGTAAGACTGTATAGGCATTAGTTGAAGTGGTATTTCAGGGGATTCCTATAACAAACTCAACCCATTAATTACTCCTAATTTTCTTTTCTTTTGGTGTTCTGGTCACTTCTGTGGTTGCAGTATGTTAATATACAATAGTAACAATTAATATGTTTTTCACCCGTAGATGTTTACTGCTTGGGAAGTGGGTTTATTGTACTGTCTCGGTGTGGAAGCAGCTAGTAAAGCACACCTCGCTGTAGGAAAGAGGGTGTAATACACTTTCAAAATCCTCACAGCTAATCTAATGTGGCCCACAGGCACTTCCATCTGAGCTTGCTGTAACTCAGGATAACAGGGCAGACACACACTGTGTTGCACAGAGTTTTTTTCAGGTTTAACACCTGCCTGGGGAGCTTTCCACTGAGGACTGTTAGCTTGCTCACAGAAACTCAAAATATAACTGGAAATAAGGCTAGAGAGAAATGAGATGTTATGAGTCTGCTGTTGAAATAAGCAACATTTGTTTTGACTGTGCAAACCCCATAAATTTTGAAAATGGCCTTTACTGGTTGAAAAGAATTGGTAAACATTTAGAAAGTCCTATGTGTATGTATATAGAAGTTAAATTGACTCTTATTTGCTGTAAGAATACCCTGACAGAAAAAACACAGGCTCTGCCTGTACAAATGGTTTGTTCCTTCTGCTACCTCCATGTTAGATGTTCTCTCTGCTCACGATTTCTCATCATTATTATTAATGGCCTTTTTTTTTTCCTACGTGACACATCTCTACGGGGGGGGGGGGGGGGGGGGTGGTGGTGGTGATTGATAGAGAAATGATGAAGGACTGTTGTCCCTCCCGAATTTCTTTTTTTTACCACTTTGTCAAGCAATAGGCAAACAGAGCAGTACCTGAAATGATGAAGCCGGTCAGATCTGTATTTTTCAAGATTGCTGCATTTCGTCTAACATAGGAAATGCCATCAAGATGAGTATAACACTGTGCCTTCATTGCTTGTGTCCATTGCAATTAAACAAGATGATAAAATCCACTTTGCATATGATTTTTGTGTTCAGGTTATCATTTATTTGGGCACAGAGAGGATCCTAGATGGTTTCATGGTCCTTGCCATGTTTCAGTTCTTTTCTTACCCCCCCCCCCCCCCCCACCTCTAATCCAGGGAAATGTTCAGCGTTTTTAGGATAGAGGTGGGAATTTCCTGTACATCACTGCTCTTGGTCATAGAAACTTCCCTAACATACATTTCAGGTTTACCCTTGGTGTGTCCATGTTCGTGGGAGGGGAGAAGCTGTGAATCTCCAGATTATTAACCTGTGTTACATTGCGGTTAAGTGTAGGTGGGGGCCATTCTAAATATTATATGAAGGATCATGCATGCTAAAGGAAAGATTCTGTGAAGTTGAGTCTTCCCTCGCAGAAATTGATTAGATCCCAAGCAAAATATCTGTAAGGGAAAATATTCACTAATAACTTAGGAGTTTTCTACCTTAACTGAAGAAGGGCAGCTGCTCAAATGTACTGTATGATAGATATTATTTTTTTTCCTAAATAAATGCTAATACCTTAATTGTTGTCTCTCTCTATTAGAATGCATCCAACAGAGCATACGGCTGGGCTCACTGCTGTGTGCTCCCCCTGTCCCCATAACCACCCAGCTTCTTAAAACCTGCCTTGGGGGCAAATTATCCTTCATGGTGACAATTTCTCTGCAGTCCTCCTCCAGTTCCTTGCTTACAGAATCCCTCTGTCGCTCTCGCGCTGCTGGCAGAGCAGTGCTTTCATTTCATTTCATCAGAGAGATGGTGGCACACAAGGGTTGGATAAAAAAAACCAAACACCTTCTCATGGAGGAAGGTACATGAATCACACCCCTTTAACCACACACTTTTCATTGCATATGCAGCTATTTTTGTAAGATTGGCTGACCTAACATGGGATAGTTTTGGTTCTTTCTGAAGCAATTCAGACCACACCATGAAGAACAGGGCAAGGTAACCTACAAAGATATATACACAAAAAGATGTGTATTCCATCTGAGAAAATCAGAGGGGCGAGATACGCTCGTTCTTCATTCCAATTAATGCTTTATTTATTACTGACTTACATAAAAGACAGGCAACTGACCGATGACAAGATCTTAGATTATCTGCAGCTGACAAATGTACTAAAGAGTCCAAGATGGTTATAAATACTCTACTTTTTGTCCTCAGTTTGCCAGGATTGGTTATTTTTAGCAAATAGCCAGTCGACCTTATCAAAATGAAGAATCAAAAATAGTCTGGAAAAACACTGCAAGGAAAGGCTATTTTTAGCTCGCGCTCTATTCCCTGCTGCTATCCAGCAAGGTCTGATGGCACAGCTCATGCCCGAGCACGTAGTTATTCTAGGCGAACGCTTGTCATGACCTATTCTTTCCCTGAACACCTCACTGCAGAAAGCATTCAATTGATTAAAGATTAATGCATCTGCAAAGAGGTGACAGCTGAAAGCTTTAGGGAGGGGGGAATGTACACTGACAGAGCATTTCTATCCGCGTGTTTCTGCCACGTTATAGTTTCTTTGAAGGGAACACTTGCCTAACTGAATCTCCTCATCTCTCACATCCCTCAGCGGGAGCTAGAGCAGCAGACCTCCAAAGTATATTTACGCTTCTTTTTCCTTTTAATTCAGGAAAGCAGTAGAAGAACGTAGAGTTACAGACATCAGGCAGATCACTGTATCGACCAGCGCCATCAGTCACAAACCAGCAGCACGAGAGGTGCATGATGGACTGGCTCAAGAGGTAAAACCATGCGTTTGGCTGCTAGATACAGTTTATTGACCCGACTAGTTATAAACTCAACTGATATAAATGAGGGTATCATTTGGTTGTAAGACATAAACCAAAATAGTGAGCCAAGGCAACGACCTGGCTCTTACAATATCCTGCTTTCTCTTATACTAGAAACTCTTTCATTTAGTCCAGAACCTTATGTATTGGTAGCAGCCATTAACAATTTTTTCAGAAGAAAAAATTGAGCTCTGATTTTTTAGTTATGCTATGCCATAGGTTGAAAATAAGGTAGAAAAGATGTCCCCAAGCCATTACTTTTCCCCTTCATATTTGCCTTTTAAAATTGTCTCCTTTTATTATAAAGGTGTTTTCAGAATATGCTGCTTCCAGCACTGACTGCATAAGGTGCACCATAATCTCACATGCAGCTGCTTTACATGTAGCAGAAGGCTCCCTGAGCATTTCTCTTCTATATACTGATCATCCACGCAGAAAATACATGCTGCTGTATGCGACAGCAGGCAAACGTATGGCGTGATGGTAAAGCCCTTAAAAACAAATTCCCAGACGACCCCCAGAGAGTCTCGTAAGGCAGGACATAAAAGGGCAAAGCAAAGGGAGGTAAAATATCTGATTTCTCTTGTGCATTTATAAAAATTGATAGCCCGTTATCCAGATGCTGATGAATATTTTTACAAGCTATAAATGGCAACCTAGGGTCTAAAAATAGACGCTGTGCGGCAGACTTGTCTGGCTTAGCTACATCACTAGAATATAAACAGGTTCCCTGATGTGGTTTCAGGGAAATCTCTACCAGAACAGACCGCATCCTCCATTTCTCTTGCTATTTTGAAATAAAATAGCTGATGCTGCTTGCATTTCTTTAATTCTAGCTTTTAATAAAATTGCACTGCTTTCCAAATTTTCCTACGGGGATGAAACGATCATCAAGCCTCCGTGAATATTTCAGCTACAATTGATTCGATGCACTTTCTTCTCCCTGG
>NW_009624045.1:28034-29210 GCF_000690535.1 Cariama cristata | reverse complement strand
GGGGGAGTGTGAAGGCTTCTGCGGGCCTGTTTGTCAAAGTCCGCCTTGTAACGAGTTAGTTGTCTCTGGGTCCGATTTTCTCAAGTTCTAGGCTCAGAATTTCACTGGGTAGAGAAAAGGGAAAGAATTTTATTTTTTTTTAACACACAAGCTAGGGTGGGAATTTGAAGTCAGAGGACCAACAGAAGAGCACAAAGAGCAGCAGAGAAGTGCCATAGGTACCCTTTCCACAGGGAAAAAAAAAAAAGAATGCAGAGAAACAACACTGTCAGCACCTTCAGACATTTTTTCCACGAACCTCATTTCTTTCTTCGGTACAGCTATGCAAAGCAAGCACAAACAAGCTAGAAAGTTGTTGGCAGTGAGCTAAGCATGAGCTACAATAGGTTGTTTATATGTATTTCTGGACAGAAAAGCACCAATTAATACATCCCCTGAGGATACATAAAGCATCTATAAATTTTATCTTTATTATGGAAGTTGCATGAGCTGCAACCTGGCTGGTATCTTTCCTGACAATTTTGTTGAAATAGCCTCCAGTAACTTGTCACCTTAGCATGTTTGGACTTTTACTAGCTACATAGCAACAAAATTCTTCGGCAACATACACAATTGCCAAGAAATCATCCTCTGTCATAACTCTTAATGCATTTTAACAAGCCCTTCATCCCGCATCAAACAAGCTCCTCGACCATTCCTGGAACACCTCTACTTCAATACAGATCTTTTTCCTAAGGTCATAAAAGATAAATAGTAATTCCTGCTAAGGTGTATCAGTCACTCTGCAGCCTGTTCATGCAGTCATTAAACATTGTAGCTCTGTTGTCAGAATTAGGTTCCCTAAAGTAAGAACTTTGTTTACCACAGCAGGGATGGTGGGGAAACATTGGTCTGAGGCACATAAAACATTTCTAGATAAATACAGTTAGACCACAGGCTAGCGTGGTACCATCAACAATATGACGGTAAGAGTGTTTGCACATCAAAAATATACCAAGTCTTACAGAACATGATAGGACAGAAAACAATATAGTAGCAAAATCCCAGACATCAGCTACCATCTCAGGGCATCAAACAAGATGGGAACAGCTATGAGTCGTGGAGCACGCACCTGAGAAAAGTGGGAATTTACCAAGTGACCAAAGATACCAGACTACGACTTGTGTGTATGTCTTG
>NW_009624045.1:0-28003 GCF_000690535.1 Cariama cristata | reverse complement strand
CATTCCTGAAATATTAAAACCAAAAAATCAAGTTTTGCTCTGTCCCACCTCTTTCTAGCAACCAGCAAGGCCTACTCCAAGAATCCTTGCAGGTCTAACAGGTATTCAAAGGGAAATTCAGGGTACATTCACCACAAAATGCCCTTCACTTTATATTCCGCAAATACTTGACAGCTGCACCACCTTCCAAGTAGACCATGCCATCTTTCATAGTCAGTGCTCAGTTTGGGATCTTCTATCCCCAAAGACAGAACTTTTCCCTTCACATGTTTCATCCAAATACACAAGACAACAGTAAAAACTTTGCAAAACCAGATCGCGGGCCAACAGCACAATTACCCAGGTCAAGGATCACTACGTTTTTGTCAAGGACACTATTGTTTATCAGGAGTATGATGAACAGACTACCTGCAGAAGGTTAAAAGATGAGAAGGCACCCAAAAGCCTCTGCAACCAGGAAGAGGCATGCAACAAACTATGACAAACAAAACCTGAGAGTGATTTCGTGGGAAATATTATGGATCCTATTCACAGGAGTGTTTTGAAGGCTCTTTAATATACATATGAAAACAGGGAATCCTACCAGGTAAGAAAGTGTCCTAGTATTATACAATGAATTCTCATGAAGAGTTCATTATGCCCATTTAACAGAATTAGAATTGCAGCACAAGGAAAATGACCTAATTTGAATGATTCAAGCTTTTAGTTACAACTGTTCATCTCATCAGAAAAGAAAGCCCTCAATAGCCACTGGGGTGCTCTAAGTCACACAGATGGCATTGGAGAATCTGATCTACATCAGAAAGTTGTGTCGTAACTGGGAGCCTGATCCTAATGATTCAACACCCTATCCGTGGCAGATAGCATCATCCAAAATAGCTTTCCATGCCAGCTGTTTTCTTAATCCATGGTTAGCAGAGTCTCAAGGACCCACTGACCACTCTAGGAGGTTGGGGTAAGTTAGTAAGGAAGAAAAACCATAAAGCCTAGTTTTGTCATACAGCAGTCTGTGCCTTCACTGGAAAATTTTGAAGACCACATGTCTAAAATTTGTATGCTCTGCAGCAGGGATTCAATATGAGAAGTCACCTCTCTAGAATCAAGTTATAAGCCCTCAAAAGTACCAATTTGCACATGGTCAGTGGAGTTCAGTGGAGCATCTTGTTGGAGATGGCAAAACCACAGGGACTAATTAAGTTTGCATACAGGGCAAACTTAACACCACCGTTTCCAAACTTCAATGTGCTCAACTTTGTAACAATGATAATCTGACAGGAGAAAAAAAGAATGAAGGGAGATAGGGAATGCAGCAATACTCTTACTCAAAACTCCAATAATACAAAACTAGTCTGCAGAAACTGTACAATTGCACGTGTGTGTTTTATACAGTGCAATACCAACTTAAAACTTAAAATAATTCCTTAGAATCATAATCCCTGGAACTATTGAGGTAGAATTTCAAGTAATCCATTCCTTTCCCCAAAACACCATGGGTGTTCTATACTATCACAATTGCTTTTAAATAATATTTTAATTAGCAGTGAGCAAAGTCTTGACAACCAATTTGTTCACTGATTTTGCCTTGTCTCCTGTTCATAAAGGCTTCTGAAAAACTGAAGAATTTTGCAACGTATTGAAAGCTTCCATTTGTATCACATTCTGCAAACATCTTATAGTAATATTAACTTGTATATGTGCAGTGGTGACTAGTCACATGCTACTATTTTTGCTATTGTGTGAAGGGACCTATGTAGACTAACGCACACAGCATGACTTTCAAAGATTAGGCTCAAGTGTACAATTCAAAATTCAGTTTCAGTGAATGTTCATAAAAACTTATTTTTATGAGTGCTTTTTCTCGTAAAACTACACCATTTGAATATTTGCAGGAAATTAACATAAAAGATCCATTTGCATAGCTGAGTCAATATTTATTTCAAATTTAACTGTCTAGCAAAATTATTTTTTCCAATATTTTGCAAGTAATAATAAAACTACAATGCAAGTACATTTTAATAGCTGGAGGGGAGTTGATCATGACAACCCAGAAATAATTAACAACTTATGTTTTAAAGGGGAGGAAATTCTGTATAAGCCAGTGAAATAAATATTGGAGTAAAATTTTCTGAAAGCACAGGAGGAGGTGGCAAGTATTTTATAGAGCTGTTAAGAGCCTTTTAACAGCTTTAGAAGTACAGTACATCACATTGCTTATTTTAGCACCAAAAACTTTCTTTGTTACTAGAAAGGCAAAAACGAAAGACTCCTTTAGGCAAAAAGTTTTACAGGCTTCCTTCACTTGAAAATACTGAGCCAGACTGTACATCTCCACATGGTAAATCCAGTGAAAGGAAACCTCTGCAAAGACTTCTTTACATATTTTCTTTTGCATGTCCATGGTAGGCTGTAATAATGGCCTGTCCAAGCAGGAAGGGCCATCCTGTACAGCTGAAGCACTTAGGCTCTCATAATCAACCTTCTCTCCCCAGAGCATCTGTTATTTCCTCCACACCTCCTCCCACCCCAATCCATCCTGTGCTTTCCTGCCAGTTCCCAGTACAGGACATGTCCAAGTAACAGCTTCTCTTTTCCTTTATTAGCCCATTCTCCAAAAAACATTCTCTAATCCATCCTCTGGCCTTCAACCCTTTCAATACTTTATCTGTACCTAATGAATCAATTCTGCTTTCATCAGCTGATTGTCAACACATTCTCCAGACTGTCAAATCCCTGGCCCTATTCTTCATTTTCCTTTAGACCTTCTCCTTTAATCCCCTATTTCATGGCTGCTTAATCTATAGCTGCTTTACCAGGCAGCCCTTTCCATCATCTTCTGCTTTATCATCACTAAGCAACAAGCATCCGCATCCTGCTCAACCTTGAGCATTCAAGCTGATCTCACCTTCCTTGCCCCAGGCCTTCTTTCAGCAAAACATGATTCCACATCTTCTTCCAACTTTTCATTCCATCCCAAAAGAGGATCTTCCAGCTCTGCAGCTGCCTCCTCTTCCCTGGGTTCCATTACAGTCAGTGTGTCCTCAGCACAGTCCTCAGGTACCAGCAGAGGAGGGGGACTGCTTCCTCCCCTACCAGGGGGAGCAGGCAGCAACCAGCCAGCAGAAATTCTGTGAAAAGACTCACAGTTGAGACAGTACAGAAAAAAAAAAAAGAGACAATCCTGATTTCAGGTGTCAGATTCACCAAAGATAGCATTTCTTCTAAAAATCCTTCTCTGATTTTTAAAGAAAGATATAATTGATTTCCTGTGCTTTCTTAAAAAAAAATAAACAGTGAATCTTTGAATTGGCATGTACCTGTTGACAAATGGGAAAGTTACATTAGGATTTATCTAAGTTTCATACAATTAGGCAATTTTCTGAAGACGGGTGAACTAGGTATTCAATTGAGGACTGCACCATACAACATGAGCATAATCGTTTCCTCCTATACATCTTCAACTTCTGCTTTTTCTGACTGAAAATTCCGCTTTCTCAGTTCTCAAAATACTTCACCTATCTTTATCATCTTTTTTGCCCAAAACCCTGCATTTATATCCTTCTCCTGCAGCCTCTAAATTCACTTTTATTTCACAGCCCCTCCTGTTGCTTCTTGCAAATCACTACAGTAAATTCACTCACTTATTCCCAAGGACATGCTCCTTCCCCAAACATCTTCCTTCTGTTTGCTCCTGTAAGGGTCTTATCACTTTCTATTCAGACCAACTCCTCAGTGAGCATCAGGTCCTTCAAACCTTTATCTTCTGCCCGCAGGATCCTTATTTCCCACCAGTTTCTTCTGCTGCTTTTCAATATATCCCTCTCCTTCACAGCACACAGTCCTTACTAATCCTCCCACTTTTAGTTTTCCCCCCTCTCTCTTCCTATTCAGCTTTGAGCCTGAACTCACCTCAGTCCAAAATTCTCTGAAGTTTGTGGTAAAGCCTTTTTCTTCTCAGGGGCTCTGTCTTCTATATGTCCTGAGGAAGAGACCTGAAGGAAAACTGCAGAGCCATAAAATTGTTATTGTTGTGCTTTGCCTAGCTGTTGGGGTAGCAGACCCAGTAATGGTGAGGTAGGACCTGCACCATCTCCAGAGCAGAGTCACACTGCCCTTCTTTCCTGTATAGGACACGTTCAATGTCTCCCCATGCCAGGAGGAGCAGTTAAACCCTTCCCGCTGCACCAGCAAGATCCCTGACTAGCAGATAGAGCAAGACATAGGAGAGGAGCTGCTGCTGTCTCCCCATCTGCTCCCCTCCATGAGGAACTAAGAAGAAACCAAGTTGGGCATAGTCCCATTTTCTTCCCTTCCTCCCACTCCTTTACAGCTCACCTGTGCCAGCATAGTGCAGTATTGCCTTCTCAAGCAACAGTTCTCTCTTCAAATGATTTTTGGTCCCAAGGACCAACTTACTCCCTCAGCCCTGAAAGGACACGGCTGCCTAGGGAACATAGTGCATTTGACTTCAGGTCCTCTTGCCAGACTGATATAGAGCAAGAACTTTACTGTCAGTACTATTTAGCTCCAAAGTTCCTCTGTTATATGATGTGCCATCTTTCAAATGCATTCCATGCCTGTAGAAGCCACATGCTTTTCTTTAAAATAGTGATTCCTTTGCTCCTGGCACCACTTTTCTTCAAAAATCATGCATTTAAAGAGACAGCAGTCTCCCTAGAGCCACTGAGTTAAGCTCCTTACACTTCCACACGCAAGTGAAACGTTAACATTATTCATCATCCTAACTTTGATATGTTCATTATTCCCAGTTATCTTCAACAAGTAGTATGTCTGCTGTAACTGCATACACATTTTTGCATAAAGTCATTTTGTGCACCTTATTCTATACCGTAAATTCTGAGGAGCATTAAGATACACTGTAGGATTTTGTACTTTTCTGGAATTGTAGGATAAGTATAGGCTAGTTAAAATAAATGGACATCCTCCTTGCAATAAAATTCAGATGCTAGATTAAGGGAGGCTATCTGAAGAGGAAACAAAAGTCAGGAAATCCAAATTCTAATCAGAGCTCAGGAATCAGTAACCGTGCATGTCTGCATCTTAGTTTCCCCAGCTACAAATCGAGAAGATTGATACTCACTTTAGCAAAGCACTATGAGATGTGCAGGAAGGCACAAAATACCAGAGAATTATCAAGTGCAGTAAAATTTCTGAGTTTAACCGTCAAATGGCAAAACAACCCTTTTTCTGAAGTTCAAGAAAGTGCTTAACAGTAAATCTAGTTTCAGCTACTAACAAAAAGATCTACTGTTAAAAGCCAAAAAATGGAAGTATCATATGATGGCCAAACCCTCCAACAGACAAGTCCTATGAAATGCTAGAAGGCAGTCAATTAATATCTCATGGCAAAGGAAAATTGATAGTAGGACCCTGCATCTTTATAAATATTTCTTGTATGATCAGCTAGAATGGAAATAGGATCAGTAACATGAAAATACAGTCTAAGTCACAGCAAGGAATCACAGATTTGCTTCTCTACTGGTAAAGATGTTCTAAAGGAGAAAGACTGGAAAGTCCTTCAGAGTGCTGGGTGTCAGCACAAGGAGGCAGAAGAGCCTCCCACAGTAAGAGAAGTGACTGTAGAGGAAACAGTCCTTTTGTTTTGCTCCACAAAACTCTCAGCCGAGTAACTCTGAGGAAAGGTTGATTTAACCACATTCTCATTTAATAAATGCAAATCTAGAAAGCATGACAAGCAAGTCCAGTGGGAGATAAGGACACAGCATAGGAAGTATGTCAGGACAATCGGAGGGAAAGGGTGCTGCTGGAGGATGCAGCAGAACCAGTCTAACAGATGACTGCTGCCCAAATGGGCAGTCCCACTCTGCCCAGAGGATTTAGATTGAATCCACTCACCAAGGAGTCAAGTGAGTGCCAAAACTGGGTGCAAGGGTATTGACAAGAACAGAATCACCCATTCTAAATGCAGCAAGAGAGTCTCAGTCTGCTTTGAGGAAACATATCTCAAGTTGTGTATTTATTTGATCCTTAAAGTCTCCTTCCAAGGCCAGGACCAGTGGCAGTTTTTGAACCAGTTATGTAGACTGAGGCATGGCATTCTAGGACATTATGCCTCCTGGTGTCTTTCTTCTTCCCAGGAGCTTTAGAGGGGAAGAGGTCCCAGAGAACTCAAAAACTACTAGTTAAGCCAAAGAGGGATATGTAAATTAGTTATACCACTGATGGAAGAGGAGGCAGAACTCAGTCACAATACATTCTCCTTGGCTGTACTCAGCCCACCTATAATTACACGTATCTCCTTGACAAAGCACAGCATACGATGCCCAGGATCTCAACAGATACATCAGAAAACAGAGGAAGAAGGGCAGAGCGTGTGCCTAAGAGGAATAAGACATCACTAAATAGACAAAACAGTAGGAAAATATGTTCCGTTTGTTTGGTGAGAGGCAGAACTACCTTATGCCATTATCATCACATTTTCATGACCATCTTAATGAATATGCGCAAATGTCAGTGCAATTTTCATCAGCAGCATGCAAAAAATGCAGACAATTTGGTACAGCCACAGTCTGATTGACTCCTCTTTGAAATCTCTGAAGAAAGGTAAATCCTAATATCCCAGTTTCCCTAAGGGAAGAGAAATAAAGTGTATGTGCATCAATATGCTTGTACTGATATAGCTGAAGACTGGGGAATGCACTGTTTTAAGCTTTATCAATATTGCTAAAACAATACGGCCTATGCATATAGAGGAGGTTTAAATAGCAGGCAATGATCCTCTTGCACTTTGCATATAATTTATATTAAATATGATATATGTATATTTTTTAATCAAGCTCATTTGCTTAATACATATTTTATAAATCTCATAATTAAGAGCTTTTTCTTGCAGAAAGTTAGTCTCAGAGCAATGAAAAACCATCGAGCTCAAGTGAGAGGTGCTAAATAGCTTGGGGCTCCTACAGCCGCAGCAACACATCCATAGTCTTAGCCAGGGACTGGGCAGAGAAGCCTCATCCCATCGGGATACACCGCAAAGGAGAGCGACAGCTGCATTCATGGGAAAAGCCTCAAGACCAATGAGGACACACAACTTGGCTTGGGCCCAAGCAACAGTGTCAGGGTTTAAATCCTCTCATTCAAGGACACCTTGACAAAAAAAAATATCACACAAACATCTGTATTTCTGCCTTTCAGCATTTGGATGTTTGGGATAGAGAGAAGTAATTACCATCATGGTCCATGCACTTGATGTTAATTATATAAATTTTACCAAGTAACACTAAAGATACCAGTATATCAGCATAACATGAGAGTAACTGAGTATAAATGAGAAAGTGGCCTCATATTACAGTCCAGTTTTCAGGACTAAGATGACTGTTAATACATCATCTTATTTGCATATTTAAAAGGTGCAATTTACTTCCTAGTCACTAAAATAGATTCCAGAAATCCTTCAAATACACACTGCTTTCATTGAAACTAATCTTTACAAATTATTCAAGAAGTAGTTGTCTACCAAAAAAACCCAGAAACATTCACTTTAAACTTTTTTAAAACTCACTAAAAATTAACTCCATCATAAATATGACTAATGTATACTTCATGGTTTGTATTCTAAGCATTTCACTATACACCTAGCCTTTTGACACTTCTGTTGTCTATTCTAGTTTGACAGTTCAAATTATTTTTGGTTTAAAAAATATTTAATTTTGAAATTTATCCAGTTTTATCCATAGCAATCTAGTGTTCCTACAGTTGGAAAAATTAACAAGTGTTTGAAAGTTTCACACATAAGGCACTGTATTTAGAAGAAAGCAAAACCCACTGACTTCAGTATTCCACCCTAGAAATAAATCTATTATGAATGACAAATGACCTGTGTCATTCCTTCCTAGTTTCAGTTAGAGGTAATAGACTCTAAGGATAGAATTTGATATTCTGTAAACTTTTTCAGATACATTTGAGTTTATAAGCTTGTTCACAAAGATCCATCCCAGCTGTAGCTCTGATCTTGCCAGCCATCCTGTGAGGACTGAACTTTGATCTTCTCTTGAGGCTTATTAACTTTTCAGTAGAGCTAGTAATGGCATCAGGGTTCAGATGAAGAGATGACAGGTTGGAGGTTCTTTCACCTTGGACAGTTCTTTATTTGTGGGCAGAGTTGATCACCTATACCACATCGTTTCCTTTCTGCTGGGAAATTTTTCTCTTTATATAAAAAGGGAGAAACCTGAGTGATTTCAGAACAGAAATAAGTTTCCACGATTATTGTTGCAACCAAAAATCCCTGCGTACTTAAGGAAAATGCTTTAAAACTTTCTAATGTCACCAAAATTTGTTGCTGGCTTTTAATCCTCTTGTACCGGTTGGGCTCTATGTACAATTTCCAACATGGTTTTACATGGAAAAAAAAAAAAAAAACAAGGTATAAAGCAACTTTAAGTTATTTTTTCCTCTTTAGCGAATCCAAAGGACAAGAATGTTTTGGAACTACAAAAAGATTGATATTTAGTCATATTGGTGAAAGTACCGGTAACTACTACAGTTTCTCTGAGACCCAGCAAAACTGGGACCTCACTATCATTATGAGCAGAGCATTAGATTGCACTTTTAATGGGATTTGCTCTCTATGGGACAGACTAAGTCCACCCTGTTTGTAGCTGTGGCAAGTGCACTTTGAAATCACATTTCTCCATCATGAAATGTGCCCTTAACCCTGCTGTACAGGTTAAAGGAGAATACCCTGTCAATCCATTCTAATTTAGCATATTAAAAGAAAATTTAGTTAGGATTCATCCTTCTCAGTTTATTTTAGACAATAAGGCATTGTTTGTCTTGGTATCCAGTCTTGTCCTTCACAATTCAGTATTACAGAAGTGTGTCCCATCTTGCAGCCTTGTATGAATAACTTGACTGAAATCTGCAAGAAAACTTACTCAGAAGGGCTGGGGGACACAAAATTGTTATGAGTATCTATAGCAGCTCTAAAGAAATTTTAATTTGGAAGTCATGATCCAGGAAGATATGGTTGAACTCAGAGCAGTCATACAACAGAAGTGAAATCTAAGAAACCCTGAAGCTGACTCAAGACTTCAAGGTGTTTGGAGGTAGCCCAGGGTTTTGACTGAGGGACCTCCAGCACAACTCAGAACAAGACAGCTCAGGTTACCCAGCTTAAGTCTTTTTCTCCATTTTGTTTTCTCATTTCAACTGCTGAACTGAAATGTTAAATGTCAAAGTAAAACTGTGCATGCAACCTGGGAGATGTATTCTTTCTCTTTTGACAGATCCTCAAGTTAGTGTGCCTCAGACCCTGACAGCAGAACTGGCCAGAAGACGAAAACCACAGTCAGCTGCTGACAAGAGTCCCAGCTATTTTCCTGGTCAAAATGTAGGATTCTTTCCACCTACCATGTGCTGACTTATAGGAGACATTGTTCCTCTTGGGATATTTTAAATGGGATTTTAGGAATTGTACTCATCTTCCTTGCTTCTAAGATGTTTTTGTGATACTTTACCCTATGCAAAGATCATACTCAATTTGAGGGACAATTAAAGCAATACAAAAACAAAGGACAGTCTTCCAAGGCTTTACCTCCAGGAAAAAATTAATCACAAATAAGTCCAGAAATTAACAAGAGGGAAAAAAGCAGAAATCTGCAATTTGACATTTATTCTCACTCTCTAATGCTGAAGTGAAGCCCACTTCCATAAAGCTGATTCATAATCTTTCCTAGGCATCTGTTTAAGGAAAGGACAACTAGAACTGAACTGGGGTGAAGCATTTGCTCCCCATAACACACATTGTCATACACATCTTCCAGTATCAGGCTTGGCCTCTTCCATTTGCCAGTGCTCCTTCCTACTTGAATGAGATGAAATCTCCTTGCAGGCAAGTAGAATAATAAGGGAGCTGACAAGATAGTGTCTGTCTCACCCCTGCTCTATACCCTAATTCCGTCTTTTTATTTTAAGCATTTTCTATAAAGGCTTTTGTGTAGAAAGTGCCTACTAGTCTTCAGCATTTGTGACCAATATGTCAGTCTCTTGTAATCAAGAGCTGGGATACTTCTGCCTGCCACATAAAGCTCCTGAGGGTGTCTGCTGATACATCAGGGAAGCCTGAACTAAGCCACCAGCACATAAAAAGAGAGATGAAATAGCATGAGGAGCAGGGACTCGAGGGTGTTTGTTTCACATGATACCATGAAGCCAAATACTCCTGGCTATAAAAAACCTATGCAAAACACTAGTAGTCTGGTAGGTTTTTACAAATTTAAATAAAACACTGAGCATCACTGAAGTTATCTGGAATCTGTTTGGTATGTTAGTCCACAACAACAGCCTGACAGCAGTGATGGGGAGTTTCAAAGATGCCGAAAACCTTCCTTTTGAAGCTGCCAGACTGAACACTAGCTTTTTATTATAGAAACTGCCCGCCCGCCCCCCAGTGGAAACATTGAGGCCTTATTTGACTGTATTGCAGGTGAATATAGAAATGAAGTGTTAATGGACAGGTTGCCAACATACTTTAGCCTGGATGTGGAGGACTGATCTCTACAGAAGTAACTCAGTCCATGTTTTCTCAGTCTTTGACTTTCTTTAGAAAGCCAACAGGGGGAACAAGTTCTGTGATGAGCAGATCTGCTCAGTGGAAGTTACTCTGTTTGGATACTCACATTGTCTCCCTCCTGACACATCTTGACTGAGTCCAATTTACCTTCGTAGGAGCACCACACAATAACAACTTTGTTGTCACCAAGTCAAATCAGATGAGGTTGAACCAGCAGACAAGGAATGAAATATTTCCATCATCTAGTGTTAAATTCCAAAAACATATACATAAGCCTGAAGTAATACTCTCACACATTCCTTTTCTACTTGAGCCTTGCTTCAGATATTAAGCAACTTGATAATATTTGTCAGTACCCTAATTCATGAGGGGAGAATGTTAGGAACTGTGGATTAAGCCTCAGCTAAGCAACTGCAGGTAGAATAAGGTTAGAAGATTTTTAAATACACGATGAATAGGTTTATATACCTTTTGTACTGAGTGCAGCGAGGCTTTTCTGAGGGGTAATTTAGTCCACCTAAATTAGGTTTCTTTGGAGAATAGTTCAGAGGAGGAGCCAAGCTA
The DNA here is from genome assembly GCF_000690535.1 of Cariama cristata. Taxonomy (NCBI): domain Eukaryota; kingdom Metazoa; phylum Chordata; class Aves; order Cariamiformes; family Cariamidae; genus Cariama; species Cariama cristata. Next base: position 16,884 of record NW_009624045.1, on the reverse strand, counting down.
CTGCTGCTGGTCCTGACTGACTCTAAGATTTGTATCTTGATTTCCTCACAAGAATACTCATGTGAGAGGTGTATCTTACTTAAATGTAAGAAATGTTCTAAAACCTTATGGATGTATGAGATTTCCAGGTTTTCTGAATCAACTGCAAAATGCCTCAGTACATTTCATATTTAAATGTTTATACTGTAAAATATTAAATAGTTTTTATCCAACTATCCCAGATCAAAATAGCAAGCAGCTCATTTATGTCGACTTTGGACTACGCTGAAGTGATACTTCACTACATTCAACAATTTCGGTCCCATAGTTGTGTAATTTAAGCAATTTGTTTTAAAAGTTGTTAATATTCATAATTTGAAACAACTTACTTTGACTAGTTACACGCCAGCTCTTCAACTAGCATGAAGACAACATATTGCTGCAGTTCTCACCACATCCTGTAAACCATATCCCTTGGCTTTGAAGACTCCTACTGACTCAAATCACAGCTGAAGATGTAGCCCACAATTTAAAATTCACTGCAAAACATTTAAGCCTTCAAACTTAATATTTGCTTGTGTTCATGCTATAAAGCTCAATGACTATAATAGTCATGGAAAATTAACGCTGAAGGGGCACAGACTAATTTAGAATGAATTTGTTTTAAACATGGATGAAGACAATTCATTTGCCTGATTGCCTAGAGAAATGAAGTTTTGGATGATGAAATTGAGGCCAGCTGTTGAGAGAACAGGAATCTCAGAAAAACCTGGAAGAATGAGGGTAAAGACAGAAGTCAGCAGTGAGGAGAAAACTGTCCAATTTTTATTGGAAAAAAAGAAAGCAGACAATCTGGAGGTGAACTAAAACACTAATTCTTATGAAGAATTAGTTATTAGAAATTTTCAGCATATAAAGTGTGAATAAGTTATTTTAAAAATCTAGTTTATGTTTCTGCTTTGTAACTACTTGGGAACCTTTCAAATAGACTATCACAAAATATTTTCTAGATAGAATTATTTTTTTCTGCCATGTTTTTAATTTGCTGCTTGATCCAGACCACTCTGCTGCTGGGTGGTCACCAGTCTGTCATAAGGAGACTCAGTCTCAGCATCCACATTAGGATGGTGTCATTTGCCAGGTAGGCTGGTCATGTCATCACTTCTCTTCTAGGACTCTGCCACACATGGATGGGTTCAGATCTCTTCAGGCATCTTAGAAATTGGAGTTAACTGGCCAGCTACCTGCAACAAGAAGGACTCAGCTTTCCTTTTCCAGTCTGCATTTACATAAAACCCATCAAATTGTCTGTGGCCACTATGATCATGTAATTAAACCTCTCTGAAGAGAAGGTCACAGACAATTAAAAGGAGAAAAAAGGTTAGCAAAAGAGTAACAGTCCAAACTACAGCAACTTTGCTTTTGAAAGCCCTCAAATACCAGAGAGATTTTAAAACAAAAGGAGATGCAAGATACACTGCGCCTTAGGGTGGTCTCTTCCAGCTTGGCATAGAAAATACACATCTTAAGATCAGTTTCTGCCAAAACAGAAAGCTTGCAGGAGCCTATAGCTTTGAGATAGGTGCTCAAGTAAAATACATTTTGGTGAATATTCTCTTTGAAAGGATACTCTTCCCTTAATGCACCCCAGAATCATGAGGCAGTTGCTTTACACTGTGACATTCTCATAATACAAATAATGTGGTTGCAGTTAAAGGAGAAAAAGCACTTTGGTTTGCAAGCCAACCTGAAAACACAAAGCCTGACTGATGTATAAAACAGTCCTTTAAATCCTTAACAATGACTTAAGGAATAAAATAACAAAATAAAACTATGTGGAGGTTAATGCAGATACCAGATGGGAGACAGAGAAATATCTGCAGTTAGCAGCATGAGGAAATCTGAAGGCCAATATGTGCAGACATTGTGGCAGATAAGGTAGTGGAAAGTAATCCTCACAATGAGATAATATAGCTTTTTCATATAATTATGATATTTGAAAAATGTAGTAACTTCATTTGCAATATCGACATCTAGTCAGCATAAGCTATAACATTAATAGGCTGAGTAAAGAGAATAAATGGTTTTATCCTATTTAATCGTAAATTTGGCTTAATGACCTTTATCTGATTATATGAGCAGCCCAAGCAACAATATGAAATAAATAAATAGAATATTAAAAGATTGTTAGCAGATAAGCTGCTTGGAAATTTCCAAATTAAATGTATTTGGGGGGAGGGAGCTCTGTCATTTCACAATATATACATTTTCAAAATTAAGATGACCGCACAGGTGCTCCAGCTGAGCCCCTGCCTGTCACTGTGAAAAACCTCTCCTTGGCACTCTAGGGGTAACCAAAGGATTTTTCAGGAGACACTGGTTTGGCCCTTAGTCATGTAGAGTTAACTTTGTCTTTTGACCTGAAAAAGCCTCATAACTAAAAGGTATTCTCTTCCGTTATACACAAATAATAGTTATTATATAGTTTTCTAATGTGCTTGACCTTAAGAAAGAGAAAAGTCAAAGTTGTGTTCTTACACTTGTACTAATAAACACAGGTAACAAGTCTCTGTTCCCAGGACACTGCACTACTTCAACACAATTTGTTCCACCTTGCCTGAACAATCCCATATACATTTTCTCAGCAATAGTACCAGTGCGAGAGAAATCACAATTCCTCCCTTCCACAGTTTTCTCCCCTATTTAATTTTGTCGCCACCCTACATTTTCTTAGCTTTTTGTGCAGTCAAACCTTGAACTTAATTGGAGAACTGATTCACTTAGAGCAGAAATTTTTTGTCACGTTTGTTTTTTAATTTGGATTTTTTTTTTTTTCTTTTAAGCAAGATCAGTTCCCCAGCATCACCACAGAAAGCTCTGCTGAGATACTGGAACAGGAAAAATATTTAAAGAAGTACTTTTGCTAAAGACAGACCTTCACCATAAGTCAAGGTGCCTGCTAACTTTCTAAACAGGCTTGATTAGTAAAGTAAAAATAATATATTATAAAGAAGTTCTCAAATGTAGGTGTTATCCCAGAATGACACTGGCTGTATGATCAGGACAGATAATGTTTTATCCTGGCTTATGGATATATCTACATCTAGAGATCAAAATGAGAATTTTATCCCATTGGCAAGTACAGAATCCATTTTTTAATGGGAAAAGAAAGTTGCAACATGAAGTATATCTTTGTAAAAGATTTATGTACATATATATCTCAGATACAGCAGAAAAATAAAATATTGGAGGCAAATGAATGAGCCTTAGTATGGGTTAAAACAATACTTGTGACTGACATTTTATCCTTGCAAGTTTCCCAAGTCTAAAGTACTCTACAGGTGAGTCCTCTACCTTGAGATTTTCTCCAGTCCCCTGAACTTACATTTCCACTCTTGCAAAGTGACCTACTCAGGTCAAACAGGGAAAGCAACCACTTTCCTCACAGGCTGGTGATTCTCTACAAGAGCACCACTAAGCGCTGCTGAGAGGTACCTGCTGGCAGAGCTGGGCTGGGTATGCTCAGGAGCAGCTATTCTGCTGCAAAGGACCACCACCCCTACACACCCATCCCCACTGCAATGCTCATCCTGCCCTCAAAGGAGCTCAGCTGAGGTTCATCATTTTCTAGATATATTTGCTTTTGGTCTTAAATTACATGTGTAAGTCTGTAGAACAGAGTACGTAATAGACACATGGCATTTTGCTAAAGAATTTTTGCTTTAAGTGTAGCAATAAGTTTCTGCTAGTGAAATAACATCTATATTGAAGACTCAACCTATATCTGTCTCAAGACAAATTATGTATGCAATAAGAACCAGAAAACATCATGTATTTCATTACACATTTAATCTTTAAATATATCATATTAAAACTTACATGTATTTGTGTTTGCATACAGTAATAAAAAAATAATTCTGATATTCACAGAAAAATTAAATCCAGATTTCTGTATAATTGCATTCCTCTACCTGCCTTTCTCATCATCAATATCCCTGGTTTCCCTTTCCATATCTTTTAAGTCACCCTGACCGTACTTTCAGTCTCCTTCCTTGACTTTAATGAGAAGCTTCTCTAAAACTTCTTATGCACCAATTGCCAGTCTAAAAGCCAAAGAACATAACACTGAGCCTCAAGTTTTTTGTCAGAGAAGACTTTAATTTGAGCTTCTCCATCTTGCTGTTAGCTTTCATGAAACTTGTCAGAACTGAATATTCCCAAGATTTTTATCCTCTCCTCCTCCCTCTGCCAATTCAGGATGAAATAGGACAGTAGGTTATAAAAGGGAGTAGATGGAAATTGCCACAGTCTAAGCCTTACGGTTTAAGAAAGCCGACTTTCTTCCTTACACAAACCGCACAAACAGATGTCGAGTGCTTTCTAGCTGCCTTCATGGCCTACTGAATGTGTTTGTTTGGGAAAATATAAATGACAAATTGACTTTTAGATTAATGGCTACCATATTGGTAATGTACAAATCACTTTTAACAGCCACTATTAACTTGGTAAAGAGAAGCTTGCTAACTGCTCTTTAATTAAGTACACTTAATGACCTTAAGGGGATTAGTAGTCTTGTCTGATAATCAATAAGCATGGCAAGATTGCTGCCCCATAGACAGGGGCTAGAGAACAAAATTAATCTGTGCAGATTAGTTCTAGCTAGCCTACAGCCAAGACTGTTTCAAAATTATTTCAGTTCAATAGATTTATAAATATATTTATCAAAATGGGAGATGTTTTACACAAGATTTTTTTCCTCATTTAGCCAGTGTTAAAATGGCATACATGCTTGGTAAGAAAATCCTGATTTCTGAGCAGGGCCTAGTGCAGATCAGTTTAGAAGAAATTAAAAAAAGAATGAATGCCCATGTTGCAGTCTCCAGAGAAAGCTGGAGGCTGAAGGAAAGGACACTGAACACAGTGCCTAGAAGACCTAGGGTGAAACATTGTCCCCGCAAGATGATCCCCAACAGCAGCAGAATTCCTGCCTGCCACTGCCCTGCCTGCACACGAGTTTCCCTTCCTTCTCTCGCTTGGGCCACAGCCATTCCAGCGGCTAGAAACAGCCCTGGGAGCGCCCGACCTCAGTGCCTTTATTCTCACCATGGTCCCTATTTGATAGGTTTTGATGAAACGCTGCTTGTTTCCCCTGATGGCTGGACCCCCTCCACCCACAAACATGCACACTTTCCATAACCTGGCCTTCCTCAGCTCCTTGGAGACACACACTGTCTTCTCCTCTTCCCCTCTTCACTGTGCTGCCTTCCCTTTTCTGCCCTCCACAAAATAATTACAGTTCAAGCTCTAGCAGCACCAGTTCTACCCAACTTAACCTATTAAATGCAATTAATTATTCTGTCCATTCCCCAGCAGCTCACCTTTCTGTAGCTGGAATTCCCCTCCACAAAAAGGGTGTGAAGGACTGGTAGGACCAGGAACATCCACTCCCATACACCGGCTCTTCTGCCCAAGGCTGACCGGAGCACGTGTTGCTCTTGCAGGTATCTCTCCTCAGTGACCTTGGGCTCTCCTCAGAGGAAGCTGCAAGTGTTGTGCTCCTCCTTCACGTAACATCAAGTAGTTTGTTTTCTGGTTGTTATTGGGTATAGAAGTTTGTCCTTACTTGGGATTTAAGAGAGATAGACGAGGTGTTACACACTACTGATTTGTGTGCAGGATATACTTCAGTCCAAGACAAATCTTGGTCCACTGAATAAAAGCATAGCAATTTTGTTCTTTCCAGATGCTTGGCAAATAGGAGGGAGTTTTTTGCAAAAAGAGAGAGGGAAGCAGATTTTCTTTTTTTTGTCCTTATTTTTAAGGTCTCAGTGTCCACCTCAAGATAAATGCCACATCCCAGTACAAAGATTCATCTCTTCAGTTTAAGGTCTGATGTTCTAAGAGTTCAGAAAAGAAGTCAGCAAATTTTGCACTGCAGTTAACACTGCAAGTGTAAAATGCAGAGAGGAGTCCGAACCGGCAAAAATACTCTCCCTTCCAAATGACCATCTTTCAGGTACAAATATATACTTACAATTTGATATGAATTTCATATGATAACTTAAGAAAAATAAGCAGTTATGCTTAGGAGTAGTTTATGAACAGTATCTTTGGTTCTTCCCTTTTCCCTGAAAACAACACTCCTCCTTAGCTCTTTCAGTTCAAGTGCCATGCCTGCAGTAAATCAAGTGGCTTAATTGTAAAAGAGAAGCCTCCGTAAGACATGTATATGGTATATTGACACTTATGCTACCAGAGCCATAGGGATATTAAAATTGATTTCCAACAAGCTGAGGCCTTCTGTTTTCTAATCCGTCATCCCACAAATATATATTAACCCGAGTCCCTAAACAGGGGTAATTAGCTTCCAAAAATAGCTGCTCATATAGAAGGTAGAACATAGACTTTCAGCTTGCCTTTGCATAGTTCAACTTCAGCTGCCAAAGTGCACAGAGCAGTTTGCATACTGACCAGGATGAAACTTTATTGCTCTCACCTTATAGAAAAGCCCTCACACTTGATTAAGCACTTGGTACATAGTGACCCGATCAGGATCCTCTCACTGCTATTTGTGCCCACCTACCATTTTTTTCTTAATTATGTTTTACCTTCCATGCAATACTTTAGCTCCTAAGACCTTCAGATCAGAAGTACTTTCATTGTACAAGCTGATGAAGTGCTTCATCACCCACTCAGTCCAAACAGCGATAACCCACACAAGCTTCAGTATGCCCAGGCTTTTAATCATAGTTAAAACCAGCCACCAACCTGATGTAGTTGAAGTAGCTCCTACTGATGCCAGCATTCTTCTTCAACAGTGCCTGGCAAGGCAGAGAAAAAGGTGTTTCACCCCAGATGAGACCTTGCACCCAAGCTCTAAAACACATCTGACTCAAGCTAGCAAAAGACTAGCTTCTCTCTTTCTGCCTTAAATACAGAGGGATTAGGGCCTCCTGTTCCTCAGGCTTAATTGTTGCAGGGCATCACTTAAACTCACACCAGCTGAGAGCAATTAGGTTGAAGCACCTGGAAGCATCATGCTGGGCACAGGTGTAAGCGAAGATCCAAACAGCCCCATCAGCTCCAGAAGGGAGCCCAGCGCAGACCACCCTTCGGTCAGGGCAGTGACAAAGGGAGAATCGGGGCCAAGACACTATGGCTCTCCACTCCCCCCTGAATTGTTCTGCTGCTTAAGCAAAACATAGAGTGGATCTAGCACTCCCTATCACAAAATCAAAGAGCAATGTTCTGATTTTTCTGTTAAGATGCCTCTTTATGCCAGTATCTGCCTGCTACCTCGTTAGCCTTGTGAGCCCAATTCATATTCTGCACTGATTTAAGAATAGTAATAATAAATTCATATAACTGTACTGGCTCCAAGAGGGGTAGGCTGTTATGAAACGGACATAACAAAAAGGCAAGCTGGAGTTTTTATCCTCTTCCCTGATGCGTACTCCATTCCTACATACATTCTTTCTCTCTTTCTGTCCATATTTTGTGCTCTCTCCCCTCACAGCTGCATTTTCTTTCACATATCGGTCTATTTCCTTTTCTGCAGATTTTTCCTCCCTCTTCTAACTTGGACACTGCCTTCTCATCTTCAGATTCTTCCAAATCCATGGGCATGCTTGATGAGTACTGTTTGCTACCCCTTCTGGCCACTGTTAATCTATTTATATTAACCAACCTCTGCTCCAGACCCCCATTGCTGTTGGCATGATCTATAAATTTTAAATAGTTTTTTTTATGCATTTGGTAAGTCCTTTCTGATACTCATTGCTTTGCCAAAATAAAGTCTACTGAAAGAAGTGCAATTTGGCTGGGCCACAGTGCCAAATACAAATAATTTATCTTCAAGCTGGAACATCTGTTAAGATCATATGACTTCATGAGTGGTGCTTCTAAACTGCTTCAGTCCAAGGAGCGTGTTGTGCTTCACAGGTATTGAGTCACATAGCTTCTGTCACCTGCTTTTAGACACTGATGGAGTAAACAAAGAGGAATAAAGCCTCAAAGCCCCCCCGTTACCGGGGATTTGGTTACCAGGTACCATGGCATTCACTGCAGTGTGACCCAACGTCATCCAAAATGTGATATATTTGCTATGAATCACACATGCTCAACTACGCTGCAGATGTTCTCCCCGTAAAAAAAAATACCAGTAACTAAATGGAAGTAGAGAGACAAGTCAGCTTCTCTTCCTATTTATTATCACCTTCCTCCCCCCAATGGTTTCTGTTGTAAGTCTGTAAAGAAGTGGTACAGTCCTAAAAGGATGTTGCAGACTCTCTTGTTTTTCTTGGAGCTATAAACCATGTTGTGGAGAGGCTTGTGGATCCTTTTGTTATGCTGCTCTTGTGAAAAGGTTTTGTAGTGTAAAGTGAGTGACCTTAATCTTTTCACATTGGGAGCTGAAATTTTTTTCCCCTGAATCTTCTGGTTGTAAGACAGAGTCCATTTATATGTAAGATATAAGAATAGCCTGGCTCAGCAAGTCATTTAGAAAGACATTTGGTCAATGTAAAGGAGCAAGGGAAGGAGGGGGAAGGGATCCCCCTCTCCATTGTACACTTCTGTCATGGTCACCTTGTGAGTGGGTCTCTGTGTCGAGGTGACAAAGGAGCAAGGGAATCAATGTAGGAACTATGTAAAACCTCATATATTGCAAGTATAGGCACGTTTACATCTTACAGCATTATCAAGGCCCATCTTAACAATTTGCCTGAAATCCATCAACGTACCACAATCTCAAATATATCAAAGACAAATTTTTTTTTGTTGCAGTAGTCAGAGGATAAGATATAAACGGGAGAGGACAAAGAGTCATGGAAAGAAACTGAAGAATTTGTTCATTTTACTCCAACCTGAGATGCAAAGCAAAACCAGTGCAGCGCTGTAGTTGTCTGCATCCTTCGTTGTTGCCTTACAACGTGCGGAATTGCCTTCAAGGAGCGACATATTGCCTCCCACAACAGTTTATTTTATCCATCTGTAAGGAGTGGAATACATAGACAGCATCAGACCTTGCCTACGTACACGGACTGATTCATTATTTCCCACAGTATTAGTGGGACAAGGGAGCTTATCTCCACACTAGAGAGGGAAAAGAGCCAGTAAATGGATGTCCAAGTTCACATAACCAAACCAGAGCAAGAGAGAAACTTGTTATTACGGATTTGTATTCCTTTGCCTCATTGATACTCGTTAGAAAACACTCATGACCAGGTCGCTGGCGCTGCTGTAAGCTATTCATGTTGTACCCTGCAGATTTAAACTCTGTTGTACAAGGCTTATGTCACAGCTTTTAGGGTACCTTGAGCAGAGAAAAGGAACCAACCCAGGATGCTCCAGAACACCGCTAATCTCAATCGTCTGGAGCAATCTATGACTGCTGGGCTAGGCTGACACTGAGCCAGTCACCGGGGAATGGAGAAAAAACAACAGTGTCTTTAAACCACAACACCACACCATGGGGAGATGGGAGAGTGCCACCCTTTTCAAGAAAGAGCCTTTTCAGAGAAAGCTGATGGCACAAAGTAACGTGAAGACTGCAGTGACAGCCAGACAGAAAGGATAAAAACATGTGTCTAGTGAGGCTATATTACAGTGTTCTTTTTATTATTATTATTATTTTATTTTCCGAGAGAGAGGAGGGAGAATTTGGTAATGCAGCCTGTAGGTTTTTCTATAAAATGAGAATCAGGTTGTACCAGACCCATGCCTTTATTAACAAGCAGGACTGCTTCCTGCATTTCTAAAGAGGTTCCTCTAGATTGTAACGCCTGATCTGAAGCCTGAGCTTAGAGCATCTGTAGTGTCCACTAGGTACCACTCGCACGAATCTTGGGGACACAGGTAACCTCTATTCCATGGCGTCCCCAGGGCCAGCCCAAATAAACTTTATGCTGCTACTGTAGATACTTCTTTCAGAAGAAAATAACAGCGTGGGCCAGGGCCCTGAGCACAGAGCTGTGAGCCGAGAGCTGTGCTGGGCAGCAGGGTGGGGAAAGCACACTTTCTGAGAAGAAATCATCATTTTCCCCCTGACCTTAAATCCAGTGTTTTGGGCCAGTATTTGTAACACAGTGCTGGTCCTGCAGAGAGGAGGAGAGTGAGGAGCTTGGAGAGGAAGAAGGAGGAGTGAAAAGGCTGGGTGGAGTGAGGATTTTCTTTCTTATCACTGCTTTTGTGATCATGGAAAACTGCTGTACGATTACACTGAGGTTTCACAGCAGAGTGGGAACAACCTGCCAGGAGTTAACTGAGGTGGAAACCATGGGCACGATCTGGGATTCAACCCCTGCTTGAGGAGGTTATTCCATGTCTGCGACTAAGCTGTACAGCTCAGCCTTGACGGGCTATAGACATCTGATTCATTAAGATGTTTTTTGTTATGTAGGAAAAGACAAAATATTCAGTGAAGGTTCAGCTGTGGGTAAGGAGAGAGACCTCCGTACCTGGCAAGTCTGTGGGGCAGTAAGCTTGCAGGCCCCAGGGAAGACTGAAGGACTTCTGTGTCAGAATATAGAGATGCTCACTGGCATTTGGACCCGTTGTTTTTTTTTTTCTTAATTTAAATCAGGGTAGCAGTGAAGAAGGAAACTACTGAGGATGTTATGGAGTTTTTCCATTCAGTACCATTGAGGAGCCCTATAGACCCCAAGTTTACCTCTGGCAAGTAACACTGGCACTTCTGTGACTCCTTCACAGCCTGGTATGAGAATTGTGCCCTTATCGACTTCCTCCTACAGCCAGTCCCTCACCTTGTGGACATTCCCAACAAAGCTGTGAAATTAGATAGAGCATGGTAGATTGAACTGAAGAGTGTTAGGAGTGCGATTCATAAAGCACTTGTGATTTAAATTTTTTTTTTTCTTTTAACCGCTTTCAGTTGCCATTTACCCTCTAACTCTCTCTAAAAAGCATATTGAGAGGCTACTGCAACAGGTTCCCCAGCACCCAGCCAGGTGAACGACCGTAGTTCTCAAACCTTGCCTGTGTTGCCTGGGAGGAGAGCCTGTAAAGACGGCCGTCCTCAGACACGCCAGTGCATGGCTCTGCCCGCAGCGGTCCCCGCTCTCTGCCGGTCAGACCACGGCTGGCGTGAGCGGCTGGCAGCTTCTGCAAGGGGCTGCAGAGTGCAGTCGAAGGGGGATCGCTGCAGGGGAAGTGTAACCCAGCAGTCCTTCCCTCCCCTGTAAACGTTCCTCCCTCTTCAGGAGCGTGGTAGCTCCTCTAATAGATGTCTACGTCTTGATGTGGAGCAGGTAACCTGCCCTCGCACCGCTAGCTTACAGGTATCACCTTGCCCATGCTAAGATGCCTGCCCTGCACTACTCTGGGTAAAGCAGGGTACAAAAATCACCCAGTCTTGAGATGGAGCAGCTTTTCACTGGTGTGAGCACTCAGGAGACAGGGAAAAAGGCAAACAGCAAGTGGACAGCCAGGCCCCATGAATGAGAAACGCAGGTTTAGAGCCTGGTTTTAGCAAGGCAGAGATGCCAACCCACAGCACGTCTTCTGTCCCCTCTCCTGGCTGTCGGTGCTGGATTGCACAAGGCCATCACGACACTGCCCGGCAGCTTGTCGGTCCATGGGATCAGCTGCTCGGCAGCGGGCAACGGTGGCATCGGCTGACGAGCAAGGAGAGGCCACGAGGCAGCACAGAAGTAGAGGATTTGCGTTAAGGCTTCAGGACTGTCTTAAATCTCCAACATCTGCCAATTTAAGTACAGCTGAATTGCTGGATATTCTGCTGGTGGTGCTCCTGGGAACACCCAGCCCGAGCAGAACAATTTTGAAGGAAATTATATGAACTGGGGTTTAGTGTTGTCTCTTTAGCTTGCGGAAGAGATAATCTGGCCCATTTAATGTGGAACAAAATTTGCTCTGTTTCACAGGCGTAAGGAGATAGTTTTGCCTTGAGAAAGCAGCAGTAAATGACTCTGAAGTCCTGCTGTCACTCATTTGCTGAGCTGCAAGGGCTGTTTTTCTCAGGTCGCTTTCTACATATAAGTAACGCTCTTCATAAAGAACACCACTTAGTCTTATGACAAAATTCCTCTAGTGTGACACAGAACAGCATTGACATCATTCTTGAAGGCTGGAGAATTTATGGCACAGTTAATTATTAATTTGGCTGGCATTTGTAAAGTAGAAGGGAGTTCTTGTGCTTTTAGGCCATGCTCTCAGTGTGTAAATCTCTTGTATGGCTGCCATACTAATATTCCTGCAGCTACGTTGTCACCTATTGTAATTTTTCTGCTAATAAGACAATTTAAACTAACCAGGAATCCTAAATTTGGAGACTAGTTGTTTATTTCAAATATACTCTAGAGAAATAATAATGCAGTTCTGCTCTGAATTTAATTTAAACAGGAACAGGCAAAACAAATCTCTGCGGAGGGCATTTGACAATAATAAAATATTTCTCCCAGCGGGTGAGCTGGTAGCAATTGTATTGTTGCCATCAAAGCTCACGTTTCAGCAGGTCATTACCATCATAACAAGCCCTTGGACCAACTGGCATGGACATGCAACATTGAGCTCCTGATGGGCACATTATTTCAGACCTTTAACTTCATGGAGAACAAGACAAATACTCCTGGGAACGGAGGATTATATTTTGAAATTCCTTTCTTTTCTGTTCTGCTTAATAATAAGAGCCTGCGTGTAATCAATCTACCGCCACTTGCTTTTTTATATTAGCAGAGATTGTAAGGAGCCAGGCTTGGGAATCTGAACACTAAGGACGAGCGGCCTTTAATCTTAACAAAATACTAACAATTAGCATGGCCCGGGTGTGGCAACGCAAACACTTTTGAACACTTTTGAATAAAAATGTTAAAAGCACATAAATGCACCCATATTCTTTTCTATAGTTACTTTTTTTCTTCTTCTTTAATAGCAACCACAAGGAGGAAGTTTGTGATCTCTATGTTAGAGACAACCTATACACACAGCATCAGCACCTTATCAGACAGGAAAACCACACTCCTTGTGAGGCAGCTACCGCAGGCAGGCTGTATAACGAAGGGTATACTAATTAGCAAAGTGCCATGTGAAATCAGAGACCTACAGTACACGAGAGATGAAATGTAAAGTAAAGGAAAGGTGCCAGTAAAAAGAGCTGTTAAGGAAAATAAACAAAGGCTGTAGAAAAAAAATCAGTAAACAGATGGAAGAAAAAAAATCAGAAAACAGATTTTTGAGTTTAGTGCAGGAGCCAGGACAGGTAATGTTAAAAAAAAAAAAAAGGAGAGAGGTGTTTTCTTCTGCAAAAGCCTGTACACAAAAAAAATCTCAGGTATTTTTGTGCTTAGGGTTTGTTTTTTTTCCAGTAGGGTGTTAGCGGGCGATGCTGCAGGAGGACACATAAAGCTCTACAGCACAAGGGCTTGTCCTACTAAGGACAGTATTTCCATCTCTGTTACCTCCCTGTTATCTTTCAGACTCTTTCTCTTGTTTTGTTTTTTAGTGGTTTGGGTTCTTTTTTTTGACACATTTAACCTCTCATAGTATTTCAGCAGCATTGGCATTGTGTATAAGAAGCACACATAACTGCATGTATAATAGCACTGACTGGTGCATGATTTTCATGCCATTTCTTTCTCTAAGAAAGGATCAGCTGGAGGGACCACACCAGACTACTTTTTATTGGTGTTTGCCAGCCCTTTTCACACTGTGAACTCACAAGGTCAAAAAAAAAACCGCCAACCAAACAAAAAGCCCATATGACATCAAGTTAGCCGATTGCTTGGATGTGAAGCCCCAAAGAAAACTCGGAGCCTGTCAGAAATCCCATACCATTTAGTAGCCAGCTCAGCAAGTGGTGCGTTTTCCTTTTGCATCAATACTGACGGCATCGGCCAGCTTGCGAGCGGGCACGGGTGCCAGTGTAACAGCGTGGGAGGAGCGGAGAACTCCACGGCCAGGCTGCCGCGGCGGTAGGGGTAGAAGGCTGTCAAACAAGCGCCTACGGTGGCAAACCCATGCTCTTACGCTGGGATGGCTTCTTTTGTTGGGGGGGCACTAGGGGAGGGGAAGGGCGATGTAAGCCATGTCAGTCAAAATCTCGTTTCGCTGAGCTAAGCCATACCCACGACGGCAAGACTCTGCGGGTTTGCCGTCTCCTTATTGTCGTGAAGTGGTCCACATGCAGCCACAGGTTGGGGCTGCAGTGAGGTGTGTCGGTCAAGCTACAAATGCCAATGCCCCAAGTCCTTTTTTCATTTTCTTTAAAGATTTAGTAGCTATTTTCATAGTTTAAAGAGGTTTATGCTCCTCAGTTTCCCCACAGATACCTAGTGAAACACTTCTGCCTACCAAAATGTTTCTGATGGATTTGTGTGCCTGTCCTGGCTTTACTGCAGAGACAGTGTAGGGAGAAGACAGAAGGACAGAAAGAAAAAAAAGCAAAAACTCTGCAGAGTTGCATCCCTAGAAGTGGCCTCATCTCAGTGTTCCCTGTATTTTCTCTTCTGTGATGCTAAATTTATGATTGTATGGTGCTTCATGATCCTCTCATGAAAAATAGCACAGAAATATTAATTACGATTTTTTTAATGGTATGTGAAAATTGTAACCAATGATTAGAGACAATCACATGTCGAGGAAGACTAGGAGTACCACTGTTTACATTCTTTTTTCCCCTTTGCGTGTGAAAATTTGTAACACTAGTTTTTTCACTTTTAAGTTATGGTGCAGTATTACATTTTCCTTTGAAGAGGTACTTTGTAATCATTCAAAATCAGAACACTAGAAAAGGGGAAAAAAACCAGTTCTGCATATGCATACGTGTGTGTGTGTCTGTATGTATGCCTGTGTACACAGCAGTGTCAACACAAAAACCCAATTTTGACCTTCTTTGAAGAGTCCGCGCAGGATTCATTGTTCTGTTGTTCTGCTGCTCCTTTTACTCAACCCCCCTCCCTATTTCCTAGGATAGTTAAAGCACAGAAGGTGCTGGTGGCAGGGAAGAGGTGCCCTCCCATTTCAAGGCACTTTGCTACCGAAAGATTGCGAAGCACACAAAGCCCCTGGCGCTGCCCCGGTACCTTGGCTGAAACAATTCCCGTCCCTGAGCATCATCGTTCTGTTCAGCAGCCTTTGTGCCATCAGCCAGAACCTCCAGAGAACGGCCAGCAGCGAAGGTGAGAAACACGTTGGCAAACACAACGACAAAATACTATCAAGATAGGCTAAAAAGCAAGAAAAGCACACATTAGCACTTCTGTGATGGTTCCAGAAGGGTCCACAGGAAAGAGGGGCTGACTCGGTGCGAGCGAGGGGGGCCGCAGCCTTTCAGAGGCGCGAGGCTGAGCGGCCACGCTCTGCCGGCCGTTTAACCCCCTGGATCTTGACGACTTACCCGTGCTCTTCATTAACACCAATCTATATTATTGCTCCAGTGGCTATTTACTTCCATTCAGAAATGCTGGATCAAATATTACAGCTTTTTAATAAAAGGAGTCTCCTGCCGTAGGAAATGAACGATGGACTCGGTTGTTGATGGAGAAAGCAAATAAGTACTTCTAGATGATATTAATGTGATCTTAAAATAGTGGGAAAGTTTTCTTTTATGACATTGACGGAGAGGCAATGATTTTGAGTAATGCAGGTTGATGGGAAGATGCTTTAAGATTAAATAAGTGCTATATAAAGGCCTGCCAGCCTGAATTCTAATGTGCTATGAGACATTTTGCATATTTAAGAGTATGCAAAATGTCTTGTACCACACTGGAATTCATTCTGACAAGGCTTTATATAGCATTTATTTACACTCGTATTGTACTTTAAGGGAGAAGGGATAACGCTGGCTCCTCATTGAATGGAAGTAACAAAAGGTAATGCTAATTGCTCTGTTTCCTTCTCCAAAAAAAGAAAAATAAAACCAAAAAAACCCCACAACACAAAAAATAAAATAAAAGCAATCAAAAGTGGAAGCTTGTTTAATATTGCTCTACTATCATCCTGAAAGGCATAATAATTTGAGTTACACATCTGAACTGATTGGAGTTACAGAATCATATCTCCTTTTTGCATTTAACAATATATACAATATAAAATAAATACATTTACACAAATGGACATTGGTTGGAGCACACGGTATGATACACATCACAAAAATATACAGTTGATTGCTATACAGATGTGAAGCCCATCTACAGCTATAGACATGTTTGTTTTTATTTGTTGTTTTGTTTCGTTTTTTAACTACTGGCTATTATGCAACTCCTGGATTATTATAAGCAGTTTAATTTTTTTTGTCCTTTTGCGATCTTTGCACGATAAGACTGCCGTAAAATGTTTTCCTAGGCAGGTAAACAGAGACGCTTAAATAATTAAAATACAATCACCAACACCCATTTTCTCTTCTATAAGAAAAATAGCAGTTTTAATTTTTTATATCTTTTTATGTTATCATTTAAATGCAAAATAGTGGAATAAATACAACAATCTGATCTGATTGAAACAAATGTGTAACTTCTGGGAGCTACACAATCATATTGCTTTAAATAAGAAAAAATTAAAAAATGAAGCAAAAATAGAAATTAAATTGTTATGGCTAAAACATACACCCTTTGAAATTTTCCCAACACTTCACATTAAGTAAGTGGTCTTGAAAGAACTCTTCTCCAGCAAGGTTTAAGATGAACAACATTATAAAGCCCGTGCAGTTCTTTTAGCTATGTTTCAGGAAATGGTTTTACAGTCTTGAGATACTTGTTCTTTTGCAGCTCCAAAAAATTACAGAAAATGAAAACTAAAGTTTGCACCGTGTGCCTTTAACACATCGCCATTTCTTGTGTGTTTTTGTATACTTCTAGTCGATTGGCTTTTGACCCTGAAGCCCAAGTTCTTTAATGTGATACAGCAAAAACAATATTTATATTATATATTTAT
>NW_009624044.1:58838-82933 GCF_000690535.1 Cariama cristata | reverse complement strand
GGGAGGGAGGAGGGAGAGAATTCGGGAGTAAAACTAAGGCCAGGGAGAAGGGAGGAGTGGAGGGGAAGGTGTTTTTAAGATTTGGTTTTATTTCCCATTATCCTACTCTGATTTGATTGGTATTAAATTAAACTAATTTCCCCAAATTGAGTCTGTATTGCCCATGATGGTAACTGCTGAGTGATCTCTCCCTGTCCTTATCCTGACTCATGAGCCTTTCGTTGTATTTTCTCTCCTCTGTCCAGCTGAGGAGAGGGAGTGATCGAGCAGCTTTGGGGGGCACCTGGCAACCACCACAGCTGCTACTCCCACTTCTCCGCCTGTCTCTCCCTCCTTGACTTTCAGTCATGCCCCACTGGTGGTCATTCCTCCTAACTCTCCCTCAACGATTGTCATATCAGATGCCAGGCTTCTTCTCTTGTTTGGGTCTTTTTTTGATATTCTTTGTCCAGCCAGATGCATCTCTGTCCTCCATACCTTTTCCTTGGCTCCAGGCTTTCCCCAAATCCTCAGCTAATCCCAGCTCTCCCTGTTTTCTCCCAGTCTCCATATGTCTCCAAGTTGTCCTCTCCCTCTAGGCTTTCTTTCCTTCTCCATTTCTTGCCCTTTCTATCATTAAATCCCAGCTACTAGGAGCACATGGGAGCAATCAGTTCAAAAGGAACCTTTCCAAGCATGTGGAAACATGGTCTCTTGCTCAAAAAAGACGATATATGTGGAATCTGGTGAACTTTAAGAGATATTACAAGCTCAAGCATGCTATTTGGGACCAAAGAATTAGATAATCATACCTTGTCTTTACCAAACAAATGCAAACTTTAATTTTTTTGCAAAGATTCACAGTTTAACTGAATGGGCAGATTTCCATGGAATAACAAAACTCTGCAGTGTGATTAATAGTGCACAGACCATGCTTAATAACTTCCAAGTGGTTGCTGCATGGCCTGAGTTTTTTACAATTTTGCAGATTATTGGGAATATAGAAAAATGCCTTCACCATGCTCCCCTCACTGCCCTCCCATCTTACTCTCATAAAAAACTCTAACATTCTGCTTGAATTTTGGGGGAGGAGGGAATAATCATCCAGAATGGAAATTTCAGCCTGAATTATTAAATCTGAGAAAATCATTAGCAAGCTGGAAAGGTTTTTCCAACTCAGGAGGGGCACGCACCTTTAATAATGTGTATCTCCATGGTGGTCCAAGGCAAAAATTATTCCTGACCTGCAAGTATCCGTTTATACCAAATGTTTGCTGTTGCTTCTTCATTCGCCCAATAAGGCATCAGACTTTTACAAGTTGTGTTTTACAGATTAGCACAAATATAAGCATATTGAAAGAGTGGTGTCGTATTTTCTACTTTCCGGGCCTTTTCACAACAGCGGTCATATGGCACCATACGTGAAGGGAAACCATTTGTGTCAGCTATACTCCTTTTTCCTGAATACAATCAAGCTTCTTCTCTGTGTGGAAGAAGTGGCTGCTGCTTCTGCTCGTAGTAGTGGAAAGCACTATGCTTAGCTCTGTATGAATTACACCATTTGTTTTCACATTCTTTTTACCCTCTTCTGGGACATGCACTTCTTCCAGCATTGCCCTGATGATTTAGGAGCAGTTACTTTTTCTCCTTCCATACAGATTTGACATCATAAAAGGTGAATGCTCTAGAACCTTTTAAAACTAAAATAAGCCCAACCTAATACTGCATTTGAAACAAGCACAAAAAGACGTTCTAAGACTCACACACAAGCACCATGCCTGAACGAAGTTCTGATTTGCAGATAGGAAATGTGTCTTTGAACAGAGGTGTGGAATAACTAGAGCCAGCATCTTTGTAAAAAACAAAACAAAACAAAACAAAACAAAAAACAGTTTAAAATAATTAGTATCTAGTCCCACCAGTATGTTTTTCACATTGATAATCCAAGGGAGCATGGAGAGCACTCACTTCTGAATCCAGCACTGAATAATCAGATCAATCTTCATAATGTAAATACCAGAACAGACAATAAAAATGACTGCAAGATTGATATGTTTGGAAGCTGCGTGATGCACTCCTGACAGTCTGGAAGGCTTGGCTGTAATAAGAAGGAAGCAAGATCAAAAGCATGGCTAGTGAGCATTTTTCAGTGTTAGCAGACCATGTCTCTGTCAGACTGCACTACGCTCTCAGAACTGTCTGGTTATTTCCCTGTGAACCTGCATTGATTTTCTTGCAGATTGCATTAGTTCCAGCCACAAAAGAAATTGTATCTGTTCTACAGCTAATGCAAACCTACAGCTAGCATTTTCCTGAAGGCTGCTTTTTCATGTCAAATGCAAGAAGTCAAATACATCTGGGAACACGCACAGCCTTGTAGAAAGAACTTCCACATTAAAGATGCCAAAGAGGTGGTACCAGTTAGCACAGAGCGTACCAGTAAGTCTGGTGTGTACTATATTAATTATTCTCTTCTCAAACTTATTCATATCTAGAAGCTTCAGAAAAAGCATCCTCAAAGTCTAATTCAATCTGTAGGTGCGCTTAATTGCCAAGGGTAATTAAAAATAAATAAAGAAAAAAAAACAGCCCCTGGGGATCTTGTTGGCATCTAGAGACAAGCTTCTGTGACTGGTACATTGGGATGAATGTACCTTTTTTCCCTCCTCTCTCCCTTCTTGGTCTTTTTTTTTTTCCTTCTTTCCATTCCATTCTTTCCCCAGGACTTGAAGTGCTTTGCAATTAAGGCTGAACAAATCTGTTATTACCTTATATATAACCAGATGACTCTGATCTCTCAGAAGTTAAGACCGTGCCTTTCCCTGCTCCTTTCAGTTGCTTATGATGTGCAGGGGAAAAGGGGTTAATACACTGCTTCTGCTGTTCCCATCACCTCCACACTTTGATGTTTTAGTATCCTGCCGAAGCAAGATGTTTTTTCTTGGATAATTGCTCACCCTCCTTTGCACAGGGGTCTGTGTTACTGTGAGGGGCTGAGTTCAGCCGAAGGGTCTGTCGGAGCAGCCTGCAGAAATCCTTTCCAGGAGAAGTCTGTACAGGGCTGGGGGCTGTACAAAGACACTTGAGGCACGATCTCCTCCCAAAAGAGCTGGGATTCTCAAAGGCAAGAGAAACACTGGGAGAAAAGAAGGACTTTCCCATTTTCCAGATGGGAAGGGCTGTGTCTAACCCTAAATTTCTTGTAGAATGTGACAATATAGCTGAGATTTAATTTTTTATCTTCTGCTTCATAGTCCTGCTTTTCCTTTCAGTAGTAAAGGTGGAGAGTTTTGTCTAAATTTTGATACCTGAATATTGAAAGGCCCCACTGTCTCCCTTTACATCCAACTCACGCCAAGAGTGAGTTGCTGGGTCTCATTCCTTCCATCAACTCTGAGAAAGAGTTGAGGGACAGGCTCAGCGTTAGGTTATAACATCTATGTTATAAGGCTCTAAAATTAATTGGGAAAATTCTTCCCCTAAAATTCTCTGAAAGCTGTGAAGAGGGGATTTTAGGCTCATTGCTATATCCTGAAGATCTGATCAGGACTGAAGGCTGAGAGATATAAAAGGATATTTAATCAACTGAGGTTGAGCAAGCGATGCTAATTCCAAGCAAAGCAGAATAATTCCTTGTCCGGCAAATTTAAGCTTGAAATACCTGACTAGCTCCCGTGGGAGGGAGCAACAAGACAATCATGATTGAACTCCAGGATAAACAAGGAAATTCAAATCTAAATCTGACATAAGATCCATAAATCAACCAGTGATGCCAAAGTATTATGGCAAATAATATTTCATCTCTTGTACTGATCTGACAGCTGTGCAACTGCTTACAATGAAGAGAGTGTCACCTACAACTTTGACATGTCTTGCTCTTTTCAGTTTGAATCTAAATATTGCTCCAAAGTGGGGCTTGGGGTAAACTTGCAAAATTTGCAAGTTTAAAAGAGAGAGGGAAGAAATTGTTCCTAGAAGACAAATACAACACAAGGAAAATGGCATGCCACCTAATGAAGTAATTTAAATGCAAATGAGGAAAAAGGTATGTGAAAATTGCTGGGAGTTTCTTAAAAGAAGAAAAGTTTGCCATTCATCAAAATATTGTGATGTGATTTCAGGGTAAGCCCTTCTGATGCCAAATTTCAGACCAGAGGGGGTTTTGTTTGTGTGAGGTTTGGGTTTGGTTTAAGGCTGAGATGTCAACTGCCTCAGAACAGGGGTTTTAGAGTGAGTTGGCTGACAGCCTCAAGGACAGCAGTGGGAATAGCAACTCAGTAATTGATTTGAGATGAAATATTCATATAATCCCCAGGGAAGAGGCAGCCCAATACCCTTCTCAGCCCATATCACAGATGTCATCATTAAAGCTGGCGTTGCTCAGTACACACTTTGGTTTGATTGGCATAGAACCCTCATTGCTTTTTTGGCTGGATTTTACCAGATTTTATTTTTTCTTCTTTAGTCCAGAAGACCCTTCAGTATTGTGGCATGATCTGGAAAGTCCTGGTTCAGAACGACTGGCTGTGTTCCCACTGAAAAAAAAATGGCATCCTGTAAAGACAAATTAATTGTAGCAATTCCTCTAGTGGGGGATGCTCAGCAATTAGGAGACAGCATTAGGCTACAATAGGAATAAAAAATTAAGGGAGCATTAAGATCATGGCTGTACTTTACAGGCATACACATTGCGCCGTGACTCTGGAAGTGCATTGGTAACGTATCTCAACAGGGGACTAGTAAAGGGTTTTCTTTGTACCACATTACAGAGGATCCCTAGCCCCGTTTAAAGACAATGTCATGAATTTTAAACAGGCTGGGGAGAGGACAAGGCTGTTGTGATCTTGCAAAAGAAGCTAATAGCCCTCTAGTGCGATAGGAGATGGGATACACGTCACATCCAGAATGGCTGCTTGGATCATGCTAAATTGATAATTTTTAATAATTGCTGAGCCTTACGCACTGTGCAGTGTCTCTCACAGTAGTGTGGATTTGTGGAAGGGGGAAGGGAGGCTCCGTTTTCTCTGAGGTATAACTGAAGCCTCCATCATAAGCCGGTGGAAGCTCAGTTGCTGCTGAATTCGACAAAAGATGCTGGATGCTAGTGTTGCCCCTAACAACCGTTGCTAAGAGACTTCTGCTGGCATACAGAAGGATTGAAATCGCTGCAGATTATGGCCCTATTTATCATAGTTGTACGAATAGTCTTGTTAAGGGAATGCATGACATATAAATTTAGTGTGCACATGATAGAAATGTAACACACGCGTCATGAGAGGAGACTGTTATAGCAGGATATTTGCTGGCTTATAAATAGTTGTCTCAGCCCGTACTTCCCTCTTACTGCTTTCGTGGTTTCTCATTAAAACTTTTGGGAGAGTCTATGAATTATAAAGCAGTAACTGCTTAACAAATTGGCTTTTTATAGAAGAGTCTAGCAGAATTAGGGGGATGAAAGATACTGACAGCGTCGGTGTAACATTATTATTAGGTAGCAGCGAGTGACGTACAGCATTGGCCCAATTCTGCTGCCAATTGCTGCAGCTTAGGAGAGGAGCAAGTCTCTCAGTACCAGCATCTGATCTGGAGGATCCAGCCTCTGCCAGCCTGAATCTTAACTGGCCACAAAATGAATGGTTTCTTTTCATCGTTAGATCACTTTATTAGTAAATTGCTGTAGCTCTTCTGATATAATTCACTTCCTGGGGTGAAAAGGGTTTATGCCAATACTTGTTTTGTGTTCAATGGATTCATTATGCTTTTCATCATAAAATTCATCAATGTTAATTGAACGGATTAGCTAAATGTAATTAGAAGAGGGATATGTAAGGGGAGGGAGTGTGTCTCTATGTCTCTACTTTCTCCTACAGCTCTTTGCTTTAACTACTGCCTGAATGTTAATTCCCCTCTTCCAATTACCCTTTCCAATTTGGCTAATCAATATAATCTCTGCATTCATGTCAGGGCTTGTACAGTGTATTAGATTGCAAGTTAATTCACCACTGAAAGAATCGTTATTGACCTTTTAGGAATAGCGGCTTTTTTGGTGGTGGTGAGATGTTGGGTTTTTTTTTCCCAGATGTTCTATTTAGTAGCAGAGTTTCTTGGTTAGATAATTATGCCAACTTGTCAGAAATGACCGTGCAACCCAATTATTCCCTTCTTAGTTGTGCAATGGTTGTTAGCGCACCTGATAATCACTTCCAGCCCTTGGTGGGGGATGTTCAGGGACAGAGTGCCAAGCACAGTTGCTGAGTGATCTAGTTTTGGCCAGTTATAAGTAAATTAAGCAGTGATTAGGTTTCTATAGCCACTTTTCCTGCAGATAAGATAATTGAAGCTGTAGTAGCTGCCTCAGGGAGAAGTGTCATACCTATCTCACCATTTTCTTCATGTCAAGGATGCATTTATGTCACATCTTTATAGGTCAATAAACAGCTACGAGGGAATTTCAGCTGTGGGATGTTAAAGTAATGGAGTTTCCATCCTCATAGAACATTAATGCTTCTAAATAGGCTCAACCTGGTTGTTTCAAATCTCAATTACATTGACTGGAAGATAGGAAGGTAGATCTCAGATCAATTCTTGCAAGGCAGGGAACACAGAAGAGAAGACCCTTGGGCTAGGTTCAGTAATGAAATTAAGTGCTTAAAACGTAAGTGTTGCGATTGCCAAAGCAGTGAGACCTTTGCAATAGGAATGTTAAGATGCCTCCAAACGTAAAGTCTTTAAAGCCTACCTGTGCAGGGGTTTCAAAGTCGTGTGTGGACTAAGCGTTGAAGGAAGCCCTGTGTCAGGGCAGTGTGTGTTGCAGCAGGACACAGCAGCCAGGAGAGGCTGAGGCAGCATCCGTGTCCTCAGGCGACCCTGCATCCTTGCGTCAGGTGAGGATGCCTGGGGCATGAGGCTGTTTTAGGGGAACAACAAATCCGTTTTGTCTGTTGAGTTGGCTGGGGAGCTGGCGTGTGTCACAGAAGTGGGGTTACAGGCAGTAGCAGAGCTGTCAGTGTTGTGCGAGGCTGTGGAGCGTGTCTACACCACAAGTTTCTCTCCACACTGGTGGGCGATAGTGGGATCTGAAGAGGAGAACAGGACCAGCCTGGATTCCTCTGGTGTACACAAAATACTACTTGAACAAATAGGCTGTAGCTGTTGCAGTAGGGGAGTTATACCATGGCTCTTGTGGCTTTAGCTTGGTAATGTGTCCTGTCCTTCCTCCATCCCCTCAATTGAACACGAAGGGGTGGCTGGGGAAAACGAGGTGGAGTTTGTCTACAAGGAAGTGTTAACATGCATTTGTATTTGATTTCAAATATGTATTTATAACCACTTCCATTTTCCACCTTTACAATAGTTTTTCATGTTTGTTTCTGTAGAAAGAGTGAGAGTGATGTTTTGTGTAAGAATAATTCCACTGTGGGCAATCAGGAGTGTTTTCATTGTCGGAGCCAAACAATAATCTCATGGAAAAAGAGATCTGGTGCCATAATCTTCCTTCTAACATCCAACCCGACCTGGGAAAAACTCTGTTTGCAGCCATCCATGCTGCTCGGCCTCTGAAAACACCCCAAGGTGTGTTTGGGGAGACTCTTCCCAGCTGGGAGCTGGAGCAGACATCCATCTTCTGCAAAACAGGGGTTTAGCTGAAACTCACCTGTGCAAGTGAGAGCAGGAGATGCCTGAAGCACAGAGAAGGGCGTAGGGAGGTAATGCAACTCCTTAGGTTTGCTGGAGAACCAAGTCTTCCTGTGCTGAGGTGTGGCAGCTCCCTCCCTGGCCGATCAGGAGGGATGAAACTGCTCCAGCGAAGAGAAAGGTGACACTGATTTGGGGGATAAGTCCGGTGGAAAGGCTAAACATTTTTCCAAGTCATCTCTCTCTAGTCCCCATAAACATGGGCTCCATCCTGAGAGCGAGCTGCCTCTTCCTCACCAAGTGATAAATCCTAAGACCTCACAGGAGCAAATGTTATCATCCTACCACCTCCGTTGTTATCCCAGGGACATCGTAGGGGTCTACATGCCTGTGAACCCCCATGTGCCCTCCCTGCGTCTCGTGGGCAGGGTTGGCAGCATCTCTTCCACCCCTGCTAAGCCTCTGCTTTTGGATGGTGGAGGGTGTAAAGGGAGGATGCTTTTAACCATCCAGAGGAAGAGCCCACAGAGGGAGCTGCGGCACACGTTTTCCCAGAGGGTTTTCCAGCTCTCTGAGCCAGGAGTACACTCAGGTCCTCCCTTTACTGCTCCTGCAGAAGCAATGTGTGTCCTGCACCTGCAGCATTGCCTTCCCAGGGCAGCAAAGCTCCAGTTTGCATAGTCCTCTACAGAGCCTGGCCTTGCTGCTGCGGCTGCAAGCGTGGGCAGCGCAGGCGTGGGGACAGCCTGCCTTGCTGGGGACAGAGGGACTCAAGTGGGACACCCAGAAGGACAACAGGGACTGTCCCTTCTCAAAGGCAGGAGCAAGATTTGGCCTTGGGTTGCGGGTGCCATCTTGGCTGCCCTGTTTTTTGCTGACTCTGTTGCTCGCTAGTGGAATGGGTGATTAATTATAAAAAGTTAGGAGGGAATCTGGGATTAAAACACACAGGCTTCTGCCTGGAGCCTTGCTGCATGTGTCCATAGAAAGTCTGTGGGAGCAGGTCGTGCAGTGCCTCCCAGCACTGATGGGCACTTGTATTGCAGAGAGAAAATGTGGGGAGCACTGTGGGTCACCCCAGAAGGTCGATTATGGCCAGCACATGCAAATGGGAATGTGCAGCAGCAAGGGAGCTTTCTGACCAAGCTGGGGCAGGTGGCTTCACCCCCAAGCGCTTGTTTCATCAAGCATAAAATCAGGACAAGATTATTTACCTTCTTTGAAAAGTGTGCTGAGGTTCTCGGTTGAAAAGCGCTGTGCAAGAGGTTGTTATTTATCTTCTGAATCTGTTTATGGGAACTTTTAATTTAACATTTCATTGCTGATGTTCAGTAATAGACTTTTTTCAGCCTGTCTTGCAAGATCTATTATTGGTGTTCACTGGACCAGATCGAAGAGAGAAATTGATGTCTTTTATCACTTGATCTATACATGGTTTGCTGCTTAGGAAGATAAGATATTCCATGCTTATTGAGAATTTGCATTATTGAGAATTGTATCGATGTTTGTTTTATGCTTATTGACATTATATTTAGACTGACTATTTGACTGCTGTATTGCATTTGACCGCTGTGTTGCATTTGACCAAGTTTAACTTTGTTTCTAGGTCACAGCAATCTTTTGCCCTGCTAAAAAGTAAAGGGGGGAATTCCTATTTTGAACACAAAATAATTATAATTTAATTTTTTGGAGATATGCACATTGATGCATACAAGCCTTGATTCTGCCCAGTCCACTGGGGAGTCATTTTGACTTTGAAGTGCAGAGTTGTGTTCATATTTAATAACGAGTTCATTTTAAAGTGAGGCTTAATGGAGGTTTGTTGATAATTATTCTGCCTCATTGATAAAGATCCTAAATACACAAGAGTTTCAAATTATTTCACAGCTGATTTATATGCACAAAGCATAATTAGGATCATGTAATTTCCTTGCTAGTTTGGTTCTCATTTGAATCTAGAAAAATGTCACTTAGAAAAACTTTTGTACTTCATTGTTTGACTGACGCTGAAAAATCAAATATGAACCGCAATCAAAAAAACTGTTGTATAAAGTGCCGCACACTATTAGTGAGTACTATTGAAACGCGGCTTTGAAGGCAGAATTATAAATTGCCTCATGGGTGCTCTTAATGTACTCCCTACTATATATTATCAGACACCTGCATAAATGTCCGTTTTATAAACACCTCTATGAGAAGGGAAGGTGCTATTACCACTATTTTACAGATGAGGAGCTGCAGTACAAGAGAGTTTAAGGTCAAAAATGTCTACTCAATTTTGCTACATTATTGGAAACACCTAGAACTTCATTTTTCAAAGCATTATACAGCACGACATATACTTGAAGCACTACTAAGGCAGACTTCAGTACTCAGTATTACGCCAGATCAAATTCCAGGATTGCCTTTTGATTTCAGCCTGGAGAAAGAGGAAAGCACAAACTGTGGGAGAACTGCAGGTTAAATGAGGTGCCAGGTGCCATGTGGGAAGCCAGTAGCAGAGGAAGGGGCAGAGTCCAGGTCTCCCCAAGGGTATTCAACAAGACCTAATCAGGAACACTTAACAGCGGTGAGAAGGTGTGTTTTGTTCAGGAAAATGATAGTTAGCTAAAATGGATTTTTTTGTACAAAAAGGACAATGAACAGATTTCCACATTTGGGCAAAAAAAATATAAATATGTAAGCAATTGAAATAGCCATTTGTGAAATTTTCAGATGAACAGTTTGTTTTCCATTGTGAACTGATCTTTTTGCTTGGAAATTTTTCTTCATTTCTAGCAAAGTTAAAATCCAAGCTTATACTAAAATAGCGATTGCTGCATCTGGGGGAAGGAAGGAGTGTCTGAATTACCAGACAGCAATGCTTTCTGGGAACTCACCATCTCACCATCCTGGCATGGGATGGAAAAAAAAAAATCCAAATTTTGAACTCACGTAAGACAGGAGCCCTTGTTCAGTTCTCTATATAACTGCCTGCACTTGTGTTAAGCCTAAACCACTTTTTTTCTTCCCATACCTCTCTGCCACACTCTTTGCACCCTTCCCAGAGTCAGTAGATCTACGGGCATCACCCCCCTAAGTTACTCAGCCATGATCCATGCTCAGTGATAGACCATCCTAGTTCCTAAATGAAGCAACAGTCCTCCAGGAAGAAAAAAAAAAGGAAATACATGATCATGTAATGAAAGGCTGTTTCATAATATATAAGTACCAGCTGTGGGATTGAGCCTACCTAATTTAAGCTCCCAATTTGTATCTATAATTTAAGTGCCTAGCAACCCAGTCCTGGGAGGGAGGGCTGAAAAACCCTGCAGGATTGGCAGAGAGAGGTAGGTGCCTTTGGACGTCTCCAGAGGGAGATACAGGCTGCTGCAATCGGGTGCTTGTGGTGGGCTGGCGGTGGAGCCAGCTCAGTCTCCTTTCCCTGCATTTAATGTTTGTTTTTCCTCCGAGTAGTTTGCTCTTTGAGGTCCCTGCCTGGGACTCTGGTTTGGACATGGGTACAAGGCTCCTGGAGAAGCCGATATCCAGAGTTGGGCTGAGACTGCTGCTGATGGGCTACTCGAAGGCATTCTGAAATCCCATGTGGGTTATGCTCTCCCCACGCAAGCACATCTCCTGTTTCCCAGTTCTTGGGTGCAGGGAGTCAACCAACCTGCTGCAGCTGCTCAGCCTGGGACAGGACGTCCAAGCAGTTTACATAAGGCATCATTAAAAGCCGCAAGAAGGCAGGGGTTTATAAGAAAATAAGCAGGATCTAAATTAAACAGTATATGCAAGGAGCTGTGCATTTGTGTATAAAATATGTTCTTACCTAGAGAAAAGGAAAGGTTTTGATGCACCTCTATCTGTGATTCTTGTCTTAATGTACACAGGTTAGACTGCGTACAGAGAGACCTCAGTAATGACCCTTTCTCTGTTGTTCCTAACTCAGTGACATTTGCCGCTTTCTTAGAAGCGGATGGAATTAATTTTTCAATCTCTCTCCACCGTAGGCCCCTTCTGGCTATAGAGGGTCAGTTGAATTGTTGTGGGTTTTGTTGTGCAGCCTGTTTGACACCTTGGGTCAGATTTGAACCACGGACAGAGTGAAATTGAATTTTTTCTCCTGAACTTCCCTTTACTTATTTTCTGCAGGTCTTGATTGCGTTCAAGTTGTGCTTCTACCAAGTGTAGAGTCTAACACTGCATGTACGTTAACTGTACTTCCACTCGCAGACAGATGAACCATCATATGAGACGGGGCTTATTTAAATTCTGTGCTATAATGGAGTGCCAGATCCATACACTCAAAATCATGAGTCATTTTCCTTCCTTAGTGCTATCAGCTTAAAAATTGTGTTAGCAGAAAGGTTGTATTTTGTTGTGTTTGTTTTTTTTTTTTTAGTTTTATCTTTTTTTATCTTCATTTTGGAATGTGACATTTTGAAGGCTTATTCCTCAAGAACAAAATTTGGGAACTTTAATCCCATGTCTCCCTGAGATCAGGTTTTAAAAAAAGATGAGGCACTAAGCTGAAGGGCCCAGATGATGTGTTGAAAATACAGGCAATTCTGTACTGCTATACATTTCACCAAAGAAAATGCCTGATATATGTTGTATATAGACCATGCTCTCTTTATGTACTCTGTTCCATAACAGACTGTACAGAGCTGTCACAGCTGTGTTCGGGACATGAGGGCTCTCAGCTCCATAATGAATTTTCATCTATCACATATTTAAGCCCAAGCCCTTATTCACCAGTCCATCTTTCCCATAATTCTTCAGTTACTGAAACCAGCATTTTGTATCACATTCATCAGTCAAGAGCACTTCAATCTGTTGAGATCCAGATCTGATTGTCTAATGTGACCTCTGAAACCTTTGGAAAATCCTTGACAACCTCAAATGTTGTATACAGCAAAAAAAAGGGGGCAATTGTGCACCACTTCTGTGATAAGTGGGGTAAAACAGAGCAGAGAAGATGCAGGAACAAATGGTTTAGCATTTGCCAGCATATGAATCGGGGGCCTTTGCTACGCTACGCTCATGAGCATCTCTCATGTGCCACTTAGGCTGAGCTGGTACAGATGTGTTGTCCTATATTATTGCAGCTGTGTCTCATCTTGGAAGAGCTGGGATCCTCTTCTTTGTACAAAGGGAAAATTTTCTTGTAATCAGACCATTTCATAATGTCACCCTGTCATACAAATAAATGAGTTTTATGGTAGAGTCACAGTGTCTGAAGGCTTTGACCATGTTTCCTCAGCAAGTAGTGTGACCCAACAGCAGCAGGTCTATAAAGTGACACAGTTGGTGCTGAGGACTCCTCTTATACACAGGAGTAATTTCAAGGCATTTACTCCAGATGAGCTCTAGCCACATCCCGTGGACCATCTGGTCCATCAACGTTTGGAGCACATTAAGTGTGTTCCTGCAAAGCTTCTGCAGGACATTTCAGTTGAGGTTCACCTGGAAGGAGCCCAAGTTCTCCAAGACCACTCTGAGAGGTGAACCGCACAGCACTTAGTGGAGACAACTGGAAGATTCACTCAAAAAGAGCATTCCCCATGTAAAATAAAACGTGACTTTACACACACTCCTTGTCAGCAAGGGGCGGTGGTTGGTCTGGGCAGGGAGGGCTGACTCCATGCTTGTACATTCTGGCAGAGCTGCAAGGGTTGTCCTCCTTTCATTTGGTAATACCTATGTTGCTGGTCCTCAGGCTGGTTAGAGAGGCTGCTGTTTCCTCCTCAGGATCTGTCATGAGTTAGGTGGTTCATGGCTTCACAGATGAGAGCTGCTAGAGCAGAGCATCATTAATCAGCAGGGATTGTCCTTCAAATGCCACTGAGAATGAATTTACTCAGGTACTTAGAAAAAACCCAGAATGGGCTAGAAATAAGCAGGAAGTCAAACTAAAGGTAGGAGAAACCACCTCAGTCAGTTGTCCTGAGAAAAGCCCATGAGCTCCATCTTCTGCTCTGGCTGTGACATTGGCCTTGTAGTCAGCCAAGGGGTATAAAACAGGATAAAGTTCATCTGGACTGATAAATACCAAGGTCATTGAGGATGAGTTGGTTTGTTGATAACACCTTCAGGCTGCTGTGAAACTTCAGCTGACCCAGGGATGGAGGAACATCCTTTCTGCATCCACTCTAGGTGTTGGTATAGGTATTAGCACCACCATACAGTTTTCAGTAGT
Source organism: Cariama cristata (assembly GCF_000690535.1). NCBI lineage: Eukaryota > Metazoa > Chordata > Aves > Cariamiformes > Cariamidae > Cariama > Cariama cristata. The sequence goes on along the minus strand of NW_009624044.1, from coordinate 69,135 downwards.
CATTATGGTCCTTGGAGAGGTATGATTTAGAGAGATTTCTTAAGATTTTTGCTTTCTTCAGTCAAATTTACTGGCTGGAGAAAATAGGTTTGCTGTAATCTAACTTGCAAATATGTTGCTTCCACTACTCATATTGTAAACATGAATGGGCCTTTGTCAGTGTTTTATAGGAGTATGGATCTTAAAGTTACAGACTGCATAGGGTTTACAAGGTAAACCCTACAAGATCCATCACTGGGACAAAGTAATAGTCATATGAAATGGATTTTCAGATTTTGACAGTGATTTTCCATATCAGGGTTGTCAAGTGATTTTCCAGAAGAAAAGGAGAAGACTGATTATGGCACGGCTACTTTGCTAATTCAAAGGTGGATGAACTCTCACAGATGTAATGTGAGCAATTTTAAGGTGCCCCTGCTGTTGCTGGGCCCTAACCCCTAGCCTTAGTTGCCTTAACAAACCATGTGAATGCCTCTAGACCATCTCAGTACGAACTCAGTCAGGTTTTATAACCTTTTGCCCCATAGCAATCCTGAGTTAGCCAAGAGTTATTTTTAATCACACGTGGTGCCTCTCACTACAAGTGATCCATGCAGCCCCAAAGATCAGCAGGCATCAGTCATCCGCAAACCACTCACATACCATATGAAAAATGTAGCTCGTGACCCCCTGCTCCCTGAAGAACAGTCAATATTAAAAGCAATCCCACAATATTCAATGGTACAGGCAGAGGTCAGATCAGACTGGCCCTTGCTAATGCACTGTGTCAGTATTTCTTCAGTGACCTCATCAGTCCTCTCAGAATTATCTTTCTTTAAAAGATGTCATGTCTGTCTCCTTATGAAGAAAACCTTGTAGATGGGATTTGATCTTGCATGTTCCTGCATCTAGAGAGAAGCAGTATCATGGAAGAGGCAGTCTGAGCCCTTTAACTCAGAGAGATTTAAACTCTGAAACTTAATCACACTTTAATTGCTACCTGTCCTTTAAGAAAGAGAAATACAGCCGTTCTGGGACTGTGGGTTTCTGAGTGCTGTGTCAGGGAAGTACCAGGAGATGTACACATTCAAAAATGCCAAAAAATGTGTCTGCAAGCATCCGAGCTGAGATTCAAGAGCAGGTGGTATTCTATGAGAATGAGGGATCGGCAACTGCGTCATCAAGTCCACAACTTCAGTCTTTGTTGTAGCAAGAGTAAGTGATTTTCACTCAGCTTATATTATTCATCAGAGAGTGTGTATGTGTGTGTTTTTAAATAAAACATGATTATGTTTCCTTGGTTTTGGTTTTGCATACTTTAAAGCTGAGTATCTTTCATCAGTTGGATTGGCTTTCAGACTTTGGCATTTTAACCAAACTAAATAAACATTCTCAAACTTTCTTAAATGCATATGCAAAAATGCTGAAAAAGTTAAATTTGCCATAAATCCCATCTTTCCTCAGAGTTGCAAGCTACCATTTTAATTTTGCTATCATATATTTCAAGCTGCCAAACTCCACGTATAAATCCTCGGGGAAGAGGATAATGGGTAGGAAATAAGTTTGGAGAGGGTTAGGTCCGTTTGTTTGCTGTCTTCTATTTATTTGAGTTTTAGATTCATGCAGTAATTTTCATTGTCTTCCTTGCAACAACGAGACATTTATGTCTGTAAAAGTGAACCTTGTATTCTCTGCAGCTTTCAGAAAAAAAATATGAAATGCTGTAAGATTTGCAGTACAGTGATGGAAGCTGGCAGTTCTCAAAGCGTATGAAATTATTTTAGTTTAGTATCATTCTTCTGTGTCTCCCACTCATCTACCGCCCTCCCTCAGAGTCAAGCATTATCTGTGGTTTTTTCTAGTGTTCCTCTGACACTTTTGCTCTCCACTTGACAAATGCAATCCAACTATAGAGCAGAGCAGAACTGGTAAATTAAGGTACTTAAGACCAGAGTTGATTTCAGAAAACAGATGGAATTTTGTGTGGTTTTCAGACAAAACCCACTGAAGTTCATACATGACTTTGCAGCCAGCATTGCCAGATTATTACAGAAAAGCTGCAGTTGTGGGAGAGGAAGCAAATTGTTGCGCTCATATTTCTGTCATTGTATCATTTGAATTTGCCCCCCAAGAAACAATCTGGAGTTATTTAATTACTGCCGATTACTTATTCACAAGAGAGGTTCTTCATCGAAACACATGTCTTCATACCCTCTCCTACAATACATACATTGTGAAGAAATAATTACATAAAACATCTGCTTCCTATTTCCTCCGTGCTGGCTGCTCTTGGGAACGATGGCTCTTGAGAAGCCACAAAGTGCAGCCCCCTCTGATCATGTCACTCCCGTGGATTTGAGCACAGCTCTGCCCCTCACCACCCTGAAGTCCGGGACATTTTGCAACACCTCACGTTCAAATCAACCTCCACCAGTGGTCAACAATTTGCTCTTGCAAATCTTCCAAGGATGGTCCCTGAGATCCATGGACCTTAGATGTGCTCAGCAGGGACCCAACGGGTTGCTGGCTCCTCCTTCAGACCCTGATAGGGTGGCGTTTCTCCTCCGGGCTGATTTGGAGGCAAACCTTACACAAGGGGTCCATTGGAAGATCTCGGGTTTTGTTTCATGCCATTGGAATTGACTCTGAGTTTTTTGCCCATATTGCCTAAGGACATCACAGTCATGGTCCCTACTATAAGGAGGTGGGACAACAGCCTTAAGCAAGTTTTGAAGACCTCAGAGATGAAAAATCCCCACATGGGCAGCTTTAAGAGCAAAGCAGCTAAAAGCACCTGTAATGAGGGGCTGCTGCTCCCGTGTTCAGGGTGGAAACTGCTGGGTAAATAGAGCACTTGGTATCAGGCATTGTGAGCCATGAAGAGGTCCACTGCAGATCCATCTATTTAAGCAGGCTTGTTCTTGGAAAGTGGCTTGGTGATTTGGGGGAATGTTTTGTACGCTGTGAATGTTAAATGACCCCTGATAAATAATGAAAGCCTACTAACAGGCTGCTCAGAAAGAAATCAGGCTTAATTATCTCAAAATACAGGATTTTTCCAGACTATAAAAACCTGTTATTTATTTTAAAAGTTTTGAAAACATCTGTAACTAAATATATTTAAATGTGTATTTGTATATTTACATGCCCATGTGTGTGGTAATTATTCAAGGAGAATGGACTCCTGCTACTCGTTTCTGCTATTTCTTCTTTTTTGGGGTCTCTGGCTGTATTTTCTGATTGCAGCAGTTAAAGGTTTGATGTCAATGAAATACATATTCTTGCCCAACATTTTTGGGCTTTTGAAGGAGACTTTTTCTCACCCTCCCCAAACAAAATCCTCACCCACAACCGACTTGAGAAGTCCTTTGATGTCCGCATACTCACTATAAATATACAGGACTGCAAATCTCAGCTCTCCCCTTTTTGCCAACCGAGGCACTAATTCTCCCATGTAATAAAACTTTTTAAAAGGACAGAGTCTAATGCCACATCTAATCATTGATCAGACCATAATGAATCACATATACTATATTAACACACTCGTGCTTTTATTTCACTTTGAGCATCTTTTTTTTTTTTTAGAAAGGAAGATAAAATGTAGCACACTTTTTGATGGTGTTACCAAGGGTAAGCAGTGGAATTATTTCAATTTAAAAAGAAAACAACCCAAATGCTGCCTTTTCCAGCTGCAGGGTTTGCATATACAAAATGAAAATGCTTATCTGATGGTTCACGCTGAGTGCGGCATTGCATGCAGTCATTAACGATCAAAATCTTTCTAATTCAGGTGTGAAATTTTAATTAAGTCACTGTGCTGATTAATACCAAATAACACAAGGCAGGAATGACTGCGTTTTGCTCATGAGGAACTGGCTGCTGTGCAGGTCTAGTGGTGTCAGAGCACCCTCATTAAATGCTCAGCTGTGCTGCATTACCCTCCAAAATCCAGTGGTGCAATCACCATGTCCACCCTTATATAGCAATTTGCCTGCTATTCAAAGCACTGTCCTTTGTCTTGCACAGGAGTAGCTAAACGCATTGTCAAGCCTTATCTTTCTTTCTTTTTGTTGTTGTTGTTGTTGTCAGTTTTGTGAATGAGAAACATTTTACTTGTTCCTAAAGGTGCACAATGTAAGGAAGAAATACCTACCACTGCCTTTTCCATCCTCTGGCCTTCTGATGGCAAATACTTTGCCTGAAATTACACATCTTTCTGTCACTTGCATATATTTTGTTAGCAATGTCAATCCCAAGAAACAGGTCAAGACCAGCATTGAAAGCTGCCACCTTGACCGGCTGCTGCTCCGGGTCAGTAGAGACCGTCAGACTCCCGGCTACCCTTGTTTACCCATCCTCTTGAGCTGCCGTCTAACTGGATTAAGTGATCCAATCCATCATGTTTGCAATAATCTCACTGAAGCTAAAGAGTAGATAAATGTAGTCCCGTGAGCCCCAGTTCACTTTGGCTCGTGATACAGCCACTTGCTCCGTGGCTATGGCCAAGACTTTTTGAGACAGTGGATGTTAAGGCTTGTTTCCTACTCTCTTCCCACATGTTGGAGACCTTGCCAGACTGACAGTGCTCACTGGAAGACACTGCTTGCCGTACACCTGCCATTGCTAGTCACAAAGATACCAACCACGAGGCTGAAATACATATATTTCTTTTATATACAAAACACAATATACTAAAGAGAAGGCTAGTCATGCCTTAATCCAGACCCTGAGTATCCTTATGCTACCTCAAAGTAATGAAATCCTTTATGTTTAGCCATTTTCCCTAAAATGCCTTTAACACATTATTTGTTAAACTGCAAATAGATAAAACCATTTCTTTACAAAACTCGAAGTAGACAACACATGTGCAAAGCTGGTAAGAACAGGTCAAAAGAAATAAGACCCTGCACTTAGATTATCCCTAGTCTGCTTCATTATCCATGCTCAGTGCTCCATCACCTTGAAATTGCATCCATTTCACAGATCCCTGAACTAGTGCACCCCATTTGATTACATATCATATATAATATAGTGGATTATATAGTCTGGATCCATCACCAGAGGCCATTCAGGGCACAGGACATGCTTGTCCCTCCCTTCATCCAGCCACCTGTTGCCACCACTCACTTGGTTGTGCCCATGTCCCTTGAACATTGACCTAAGCAGTTCAGCCCTACCCATAGGGCAGGAGGTGACTTTTCTGATCTAGTTTAGGACATCTAAAAATTAGACATCTAGTTCTGGGCTATTCACCCTACTGCCTCCCTATAGTCGATAAAAAGTAGTAGGAGCCTCCAACAGTTGGTTCATCTCATCCTAAAATTAATCATAGAAGTCATAGAATCATTATGGTTGGAAGAGACCTCAAACATCATCAAGTCTAACCGTATACTCCATGCCACCATGCCTGCTAAACCCACTAAACCATGCCTCGAAGCGCCACATCTAAATGTTTTTTGAACACCTCCAGGGATGGGGACTCCACCACCTCCCTGGGGAGCCCGTTCCAATGCCTAACGACTCTTACAGTGAAGAAGTTCTTCCTAATATCCAACCTGAGCCTCCCCTGGTGCAACTTGAGACCATTTCCTCTTGTCCTATCGCTAGTTACCAGGGAGAAGAGACCAACCCCCACCTTGCTACAACCTCCTTTCAGGTCGTTGTAGAGGGCGATCAGGTCTCCCCTCAGCCTCCTTTTCTGCAGACCAAACATCCCCAGCTCCCTCAGCTGCTCCCCATCAGACTTGTGCTCCAGACCCTTCACCAGCTTTGTTGCTCTTCTCTGGACATGCTCCAGCAGCTCAATGTCCTTCCTGTAGTGAGGGGCCCTAAGTGAGGGGCCCTAATTGGCATCTAAGATCAGATGAGTGGCCTCTGGACACCTGTGGCTAGAACGAAGAATAGTGTAGGGAGATTAACTTAAAAATAGGCATCTGATTTTGACATGTCTTAGTTCAGATGAGAAATCCTTCCCTTAACGACTATTTTACTAAGAGTAAGCCTAACTCATACGTTCAGGCTGGACTTGGGAAAGTTCTGTCTTGGATGTCTGAGGTCTTTCCAGAGCATATTAGGGTTATTTTTTAGAACTAGACGATGCCTGTCCCTTTTTTTGGATGCAATAAAGGGAAGAGGATGTTCAGGGACCTGCCCCTTTGTCCCACTGCAGTGGAGGGTCACAGAGGTGACGGACTGGGAGATTCAGTCAGGGTCCCATGAGAAAGGTAGGTGTCTCCCCTCAGATAAACTGTGAGGTCCTTTGGTGCTGTGAAGGACTTCTTTCTGCCCCACTGCATGATGGAAAGTATCGTGCAGTGGGTTAGAGCCAGATGGCTTAACGCAGTTCCGTGTTAGCACTGTAGATCATTTTTCATCATCACTGGAAAAACAGTTTGCTGGGAGCCCCTGGGCCACCATCAGAGGCTGTGAACTTCCTACCTGATAAGCAGCGATGACAACCTCAGTGAGGCGGCAGCTGTACCTGACTGCTGAGTCTAAGCACACGTGACTGCAAGAGAATTAATCCCAGACAGTGAATACACATCACATGGAGCTAATTATTCACTGTGTGTAGCAGAACAGGTGGTCTGCTGTCAAGCAGAAGGACAAGTGCTTTACCCCCCTCAGAGGCTGGAATCCAAAAAATGACATTTCTTTTCCTTTGGTTGCTCCGACACATAGAAAGGGTTTCTGAGCTCCCTTGAGGGGTTCAAAATTGGTGAATATGGAGATCCTTTGCACCCCTGATACTTTGTCCAGTGCAGAATACAGCCAAGGCTCAGTGTTGTCCCAGGGTAGCAATGGCAGTGGTGCCGTCCACGCAGGCAGCCGTAGGGGTGGAAGAGGGCTGTGTTGCCTGTCCTGCCTTCTCCCCTCTGTACAGCAAGTGCTGCACAACATCCAAGTAAATACATTTTTATCAAATGCAAGAGGTAATGTAGGTGAAAATGTTATGATTGAGGGCTGGTAGGCTCGCACAATAGAAAAAAAAGAAGAAAAAAAAAAGGAAAAAAAAAAAAAGCAAGCCTGACAGGGTTTAAAATTGCAATGGTTTTTAATGTATTTCTTGTCTTAGTATTTAACTTTTATGTGTTGAAAGTAGCCAGGAGAAACTGTTAAAGGTGTAGTTAGTGGCAATTGTCAAATTGTAAATCAAATGGGAAAAGCAGAGTGGGTCAATAAAAATAAATAAGAGGGATGGTCCCCTGGGTGGGATGGAAAAGCCAGTGCTTTTGTTAGTCTGAAAATAACCTATTTCTCCCCCAATAATCAAGGGTATTTCGTTATACAGAAAAACACAGGTGAAGTAGTAGTGAAGTGACTTAGCCTGAGATTGCTCATTGTCCAGTGCACCACAATAACTGCATAAAACCTAACTGCTAGAAAATAAACATCAAAAGAGGTTTTCCTGGTTGCATTTCTGGGTGCTGCTACTCACTGTCCCTTGATTGCAACATGCCACACAGAGGAGTATCTTTTCCCCACAGAACGTCTTATTAGTCCTATATGACTTCCCCCAGAGATTCAAATTTCTTGATGTACTTACCGTCTTCCTGGTCAGGTAGACTGGTAACACCACTGGGATTATTCTTCTCTAAATAGAGCTCCTCCAATCTCACTGCAAAACTTCACGTGCAACCCAGACTTTACCTCTACAAACTCTGCTGCTCTCCCAAGAAAAGATGCTGGTTCATAGCTCCCTATGTACCAGGGTGAACTCCTGAAGTCATTTTTACTCCTCGGTACAGGCAGATTTGACCTCTGGCCTCTAAAGATCAAAGGCGACGGTCTGACATCATTGTACCACCTAACTTCCACTTCATTTGATCTGTTTGTATGGCCACTATTTTCCACATCATTGACAAGGCACTGGGTGGGTGATTTGTCACAAGGCTGACAGTTATGGACCATAATGTGTATAAATAGCCCCTGTTTTTTAAGGTAATCAATGGAAAAATGAAGCTCAAGGTCTGAAAGGTTACAAATAGATGTATTTATTCCTGCCTTTTGCAGACAGAAGGGGCAGGAGTCTTCACTGGAAACTTCCACATAAAACATCTATTTCACGGGCCACCCGTGAGCCAAGACCTCAGCTGATGTAAGGGAACAGCAGCTCTGTTGGTGACACAAGGACTGTCTTTTCATGACAGACCTTATTTTGCCATCACAGAGAACTGTGCTTTGCAGTTGTGCTGCCTCCATAGGACAGGGTCTGTAATGTCTGCAGCTGTATGGGGCACCCCACAACTGTGGGGCAAACAACCATTGAGCCCCGCGTACAGCATCCACTGACGGGTGCTTACAAAGAGGAATAAGAACATGTATCATACTGCTTCCCAGCAATGAATAAATTTTCTCCCTAAGCTAGAAGTTGCAGTAGACCCTTGTATTTAACAACCGTGAAAGGACTTAACCACTCTAAAATTATCTGTTTCCTTTATCTACTTCCTTTCGAATCAGTTACACCTTGTGCTCCAGAGTATCTTTCGGCAATAGATTTCAGTTTAATGACAGACCATATGAAAAGTTCTCTCTTAGGTTCATTTTAAACTAATGCTTGATGATATCACTGCATACCTACTAGTTCCTATATTATGAGAAACAAACCAGTACTATTTTTCTATTCCTCTTTGCTGCACTGTTTGTGATTTTACAGACCTTTATCTTTACCTCCTCTTTATCACTTTTCTAAGCCCAAAAGTTCTTGGTTCAGTTTCCTCCATTTTTTGAAAACCCTTCTACATCTTCGATCACCTCTACCTCTTGTCTCTCTCTCTTCTCCAGTTTTGCAAGATGAAGCTATCAGAACAACATATAATCTTCAAAATACTTGTTCACAGAGATTTCTACAGTGGTATAATGAAGTCTGTATTTTATTCTCAACTCTTTCCTTTTTATATCCTTTTTGTCTTTCTTACCCCCCCCCAGTAGGAGCCAATGTTTTCAGAAAACTATCCACAGTGTCTCCAGCATCTCTTTCATGACTGATATCAGCATTTTAAAAGCATACACATAGCTAGGTTTATTTTTTCCACCACAACTCTCTTTGGACTAATTGACACTGAATTTTGTCTGCCATTGTAATGCTGTATAATTCAGTGCCCCGAGATCCTCCTGTAGCCCCTCACAGTTTGCTCTTGAGTTGGTTCTCCTGAATGATTTCTGTGACCTTGTCAATCAGTTGCACACGATTCCCATGGTGACACCATTCCTGGAAAAGGGACATGGAGGCAATGTTTGTAGGTCTCTTTTAAATAATATTAATGGGCAGAAGTGTAAGTTGTGGCACTTGAGTGACTGTCCTTTCTGGAGCTGGTTGAGAGCAGGGGGAATCGCAGAGGTGCCAGCACAGGCACTGCCGTTGCTGTGAATTTGGCCTCCACTCTTCTCCAGCTCTATATGGAGGAGGCTGGGTTTCCTCAGGGGATTGGTGGAGGCTTGCTCAGTCCGTGGAGACAACAAAAGGGAAAGCAGCACTCGCGGCGTGTGGGCTGCAAAAGGAGCTGTTACATATTGCATGCACACAACGGGCTTTTTATGGTCTCATTAAAGTCAATGGGAGCTTGCCATCTGCTTCAGCAGGGGCAGCATCAAGATATAAAAATATTACGCACTGTTTGTATGGTGTTTTTTCCTGAGCACTGACTGATCCTTACCATGACCCCCAAACTAGGTATGAGTTATCACTTCTGTTTTTCAGGAGAAGAAGCAGAAACTGAGAGTAACACAGAGATTTCAAAGATCATGACTGTCTCTCATCTGGCCATACGTGTCTGAGCAGAGGGAATGAGAAGCAGACAAGGGAATTCTTGGCAACCAGTCTTATGTGACATCCCCCGTCAGCAGGTCTCTATTTCTGTCTGACTTTATGATCTCTTTTTCTCAATCTTGCAACTCCAACAACTTCACAGCAAGCTGGGAGTCTGCCGGGAAGGTAGTGAGCTAACTAGGTGACAGCGATAGTGAGACACAATTGCAGAAGCTGTAATAAGCAGTATTGATTTTGAATAAACACGTGAGTAATATTGACTTGGAGAAGCTGTCTCTTAACAAGTGGAAGGACTGACTGGCTCCAAATGATGGAGAAGTGGAAGTCCCTTTCTGGAACTGGGTAAGGCAGGTTTCAGTCACAGATACAAAAGCACAGTCTGTTTCCAGCATCCTTTTTCTCAGTCCTGTTGGCAGATAAAGGCACAAGAACCACAGGCCTTCTTAGCTGAATGAAGAATAAAGAGAAGGGTGACAATGGACAGAGCAGTGTAAGCAAATGGTGAGCAAACCATGGTCCACTGCTTGAGAAGAGGTTGACATCTGAATA
>NW_009624044.1:23147-58807 GCF_000690535.1 Cariama cristata | reverse complement strand
GAAAGAGAGGAAAGGTTTTGGTGAAGCACAGCTATGAGAACCTGGGAAAGACAATCAGTGAAAATTTAGGATTGTGATTTTCCATCCATGGTTGACAAAGTGTCCTGTGTAGATCTATGGCTTATGGATGTATCTCCAGACATGAGTCATAGCTGGAGAGAGCAGCCTGGATGCCCTCTCCCAAAATTTCTACAGCAGATTCCGTTCCTTCCCATTTACAATGCAGCGATCTTCTCTCTTTTATTCACAATGGTACATGCCATCAGTTCCCACAATCAGTTGCACAAGATTCCCAAGGTGAAATCATTCCTAGAAAAGGGACATGGAGGCAATTTGCAGATTTCTTTAAATAATATTAATGGGCAGAAAACATGGGGGTAAACCTATCGCCTGTGATCAGGCAGCTCTCAGCAACTCACCCGAGAACCAGAGCAGGGAAAACTTGGCTAACACACAGAGATCAGCAAGATCTTAGCCTTAGGTGTAACTCTACCTTTGGCTGCAGCAAAAAAAGCTCACACGGAGGTCAGTAATGCTTATAAGCAATGAAAAAATTTGAACTGGGCTCACAAGTCATGAGAGATTAGCCCTGAATCTGACCAGGTAGCTTGGAAATTAGTCAAATAATACACAATAGAAAATGGTCACATTGACAGCTCATGCCTTGAACAAAGGCAGAAATGCCTTAACACTTCCTGTTTCTTGATGAGCAGCTTCCAGATCTTTGGGTCAAGGATCAAATTCTCACCTCTGAGACTTGCTTGGGGTACCTCTCTGTCCTGGCAGACAGCCATAGAAACGTTTCTGTCCTGGTTGGTGCTGTAAAATAACTTCAACCCACTCATCCAAGCCCAGAGACCACTAGTGGCCCATGGATCTCAACATGTGACCCCATCACCCTGATATCCCATGCATAGGTGGATTATAACATGTGCAGTAATGCCACGGATGCCTTGCATAGAAGTAAAGAGATTGAACTCCTTTGCATAAAATCACACAGAAAGGAAAAGTAGGGCATCTGGGAGGCAAAACCCTCCATTTCTTACAACTCCCTAGTTGTTCTTTCTGTATGGCAGCAAGAAGGCTGCTGTATGCAACAGGGGTCTGCTGAAATGAGGACATTCCTTCCGCACATGCATATTCAAAGATTAAAGAGAAGGCTTTGAAATATTTTCAGAAAAGGGGTCAATTATGTAGATTTTACATGGCTTGTTATTAAGGTCAAAACTCACATCATTTTCACAAGGGCTGGAGGATACCAAGGCAAAGATGTAAAGGTCTGAGTCCACATTTGCCAGGAAGAAGGGAGGGGAAATCAAAACATTGTTAATTATATCCTCTCAAGAAAGGACTTGTGGTGGTAGGAATTCATCCCAAGAGGGTAATTTCAGGGCTACAAATTGTAATATATATGACTGCTGGTCTAGGCAGGAGCAGGGAGGAACTCTGACTGTGGCACCTTCAGTAGCTTTTTGCAGGGGACTCTACTTGTACATCAAACAGCCTATTCTGGAGAATATGACATCTTTCCCCCAAACTATCTGAAGTCTTCAGCAGCAATACAATAATGAGTTGAAAGAAAACTCGTCAACAATGATTTCCTTGGAATTTGCATCCTCTTTGGCAGAGTTTCTTACAAAGACTGTTAAGGAAACCGGAGACATTTAGTGAAAGGTAAAGTATTGTGTCATTGATCAAAAAACTGGACAGGACAAAAAAACAGAGCAGGAATTTTGGTTATTACAATGCCAAATGCCTAACAAAAGTCTATCAGAGAGAACATATTAGCCATCTTTTCAGGCATGAATAAAAGACTTCAGTTAGAGGAATTAAGACTATTATATTTCTTTGATATCCAACTGAAACTCCAGAAGTATTTCTTTTCTCAATTAATATCATACACATTCATAGTTTGTTAGAACATTACTGAAAATAGGGTCTTCTGAAATAATGAAAAAGGTGGGGTTTATAATTCCCTGTCCAGGGTTTGATGTATTTCTGGAGGCTGGAAAGGAAGGCTAGGTTTTGGTGTTGGAAAAGTGCTTTTGTGTCCATAGTTTTCACAGTGCAAAAAAGAGAATGGAGAATGAATGGGGAATGATCAACCCTTTATACCTGGACCAAAAATTCCCTGTAGGTAAAGTGTTATATATTTGGATGGTAATGAAAATTTTAAATCCCAATAGAGCAGCTTGCTGTTCCACAGCTGATCAAAATACAATTGCATAAAATAACTTTTGAATGGAAAAGTAGATTTCAACTGAAGATTTAAAGATCATGAAGAAGTTTTACTTCCCATGAGAATATATCCAGTTTTCTCAAAAAGCTAGAACATTTGGGCCCAAATAGTGTTTTTCAGACAAAAACGTGGCATCTTGTGATATACACAGCTTACATCAGAGGGAAAAACATTTTCTCATCAACTTTATATATCCTATTATTCCTGACTTCTTAGCGTGAATAGCTAGGAGTACAGAAATGATGGGATAGCGGTATACCACTTTTCTTCTACAGGTGTCAAAACATTTCACAAAGGCACTGATGTCTCTTTAGCATAGGAAAACTGAGGAGAAGGAGAGCTGAAGGAGGTACCTAAACCCAGCATGAGACCCCAGAAGGGAACCTGCACGTCCTAACTCCCCATGCAAGTGCTCTTTCTAGTGAATTGTGGGGTATGTTATTATCAAATGAAAATCTCTGAGCTGATCGTTCAGATTCGGCAAAAAGAATAGTCACAATTAGAAACCTAACTCTGATTTTTTCTAAACAGGAAAAATATAGGACTGCCCATTTATCTCGAAATTGAATTGAAGACTATACAATTCTGCATGAGCATTGTTATTTTCCTTTTTCAGCAAGGCATTGTTTTGTTGCATGAAATCTGTATGTTCAATAGATTTGATTTTCCAAGCAGCTGGGTTATCTTGTGCTGTGAAGGCTCTTTCTTAATCTCAATTGCTGTGCTTTTCTCAGTGCCGTTCCCAGCTGCTCAGAAATGAGCACGGTGCTTTCATCTGTCTTTTCGTGCTCTTATTAGGTGTGACAGTTTCAACAATACCCATATGTAGAAAAATATACAGGTTTTAATTTGGTTTTTAAAAATGTGATTGTCAAAAAAAATAAGCAGAAAGATGTTACTTTTAAATAATAAAAGTCCTGCCATGATCACACACTAACGATGTATTTCCTTAGAAAGATGGGCTTTTTTTCTCAGTTTGCTCTAACACAGAATTGCAGCCAAACCTTACTTATCCACAGGAGACAAGGAGACAGAAATGAGCTGAAATAAGTGGAGTGGGGGCATAGAAGCTTTTCAGGTGATGGTGACATACAAGTAGGATTAATGTACATATCTGATCATTTGGCTTCTGGTAAATGTCTTTTGAGAGACTAAACTGTTGATTATCCACTTTTTTCCCTGTCCTGATGAGCTTTTTTTGTGTAAAAAAACCTTCCCTTTGCATGAGGGGGGCATGATTTTAGAGAGCACTATTGGCATGACCAAAGTACCAACACAACAGGAGAGAAAGGAGGAACAAAACTACTTGGGAGGATGGAATGCTGCAGGGGAAAACTCTTTGCTCTGAAACTAAACAGTGTTCAATGTTACAAGGAAGAGCTTAGAAAACCAAGCTGAAAATTGGTGTCAGCCTCACAGCTATCCTGGAGGCTGAACATCTGCAATGGGAGAGACAGATCTCTCTGTCTGCTTTCAGCACTTGGTGTGTTGTCATTTCTGCTCAAGTTTGCCCTCTTTCAGTGCAAGGAAGTGTTTCACAACCCGGCCCCTGTGAAGGCAGGACTGATGGTTTCATCGTGCAGAAAGGGCCAAGCGTGCTAAACCATGAGATATGATAAAGTGATGGCTGTATACAGCCTTCGTCCAGACATTTTTCTGCTTACAGCCCTGGGGAAGAGAGCAAAGGGAAAAGGGATATACCAAGAAGTAGGAAGCAATATGTTTAGGAGGGAGGATTAGATTTGCAAAGGTACCCACATTTGCATTTCCTACCGATAGTTACAGCATGTAAACAAAGTTCCCGTTTGCAAAGTTGCCTGGGCTGCAATGTTGTCAATGGTTTAAGTTAACAAGCTGCACTGAAACCAGGGTGAGTGAGAAGTCATCACGCATCCAGTTCAGCCAGCCCTGCTATAGCAGTGCTAACCTAGAGGCCAGAAAGTCTTTGACTCACTATTCTAAATCCAGCAGATCCCAGACAGAGCTCCAATAAACCTAGCGTCGCTCCGTCAGGAAAACGAGAGGATGGTCTCTTCCCCGGACCACAATCACTCTCCCGTCTTTGTAATAAAATGGCTTGGACAATGAAATTGTGATTATTTATGCAGAAGGAATGCACTTTTGCTCTGGAAATGTCATCATCAAGTCTAAGCTAATGCCATTTAGATAAGAGGGGGATATTCACATCAGCTGGAAATGTTGCCAACAAACTAAGACAGACAAGTAGGTATGAAGCCAGCCTGCAGACTGTTCATTTTGGAGTATTTTCCTGTTTTCCTATTGCAACCATGTTTATGAGATATGCACTGAGTAGAAAATCACTGTGGATTCATTCAACATCTAACCAACCACATATTTGACCTCTGTATTTTAGAAGATGTAGTGATACTGAAATTTTAGATACCTGAGGCTATAATAAGGACTGTAAAACATTTTTATTTTCTTTGTGAAACTCAGGAAAGCAGCTGATCTGCACAATAGCCGATTCTGCATTATTAAAGGCTTATTGGTAAAGGTTTGATCTACAGCCCAACCCTCCTGGGTTGGGCAGCCCAGGGCAAAAGAGTTCTTTGTCTGATGTAGTTTACTGAAGTTTTCTGACAAAACAGATTATCAGCAGAAACATTATTTTACTAGTGCAAGTGTGCCTAAGGACTTTGCCTATATAAGAAAAACTGATTCAAAAACACCCCAAACAAACAATAAAATACAGTAAGCTACTTCTCATCAATGATCTGAAAAATGACAACATTTCAAGCAGAAAGAGGAATACCTGAGTTAGTCTTTCTCTAGCAGCAGATGAAAGCCTTCTCCTTCTCATGGCTGTTTGCTCCTTCTGCTGTAACTTACTGCTCTTCACAGGGTAGATAATATAAACCTCATTTATTCATTTTTGCTTTTTTTTTCCTTCAATATTTTTTCTTTTAACTGAGATTATTTTTCTAATCCAATATCTCCCAGATAAATAGGTAGACCAGCTCTGGTGACTAGGGAATGGAGTTGGGTTTGGGGAGGCTGGGGATGGACAGGAGCCCCTTTGCTTACTGCTGCTAGATAAATCATTACATGAAACCATAATCTGCATGTCTGGCACTAGTGATTACAGGCTGCAGTGCTACAGCATGAGTTTTTCTTGGGTGAGATAATTTTACCTCCCAGGTCATTATCACTAGTGGATAATAAATCCAATGATATTTCTAAATGACCTTTTAAAATGAGGACCACTTAATTATCTATGGGACACTGATTTAGAGTAAATCTATATAGTATGTACAGTTTTTTCAAAATCCCAGATGTTAAAGATTAAAATTAAAATTGCATTAAAATTAAAAAAAGAAAAAATCCTTTAATAGATTTCCAGATTACCTATGTGAGGTCCTGCAGGAATAGAAAGGACCTCAAGGAGAAACTATAGCAATTCAGCAGTGGTCAGCTCTGGCAGGCAAATACACCCTGAAGATGAGGATGAAGGCTATGGTGCAGTACCCTTGAGGGGATGTTCCCAAGCCCAGCCAGAGCAAGGTGCTGGAGACCCTCTGAGGAGCACGCCAGCAAGGTTACTTCAAAGGACCATGGCTGGAGGAAGAGCAGCTCCAAGGGAAAAAGTAGAGAGGTTCATTGTGGGAAAGAGGGAGGCAAGGACAGGAACGTACCTCCAGTTCTGGATCTCCAAAGACAGATCCATGTAGTAGCAGCGATTAATAATAGCAATGGGACGTCACCAGGCAGGAGTCAATGATACAGTATCAGTGCTGGAGACTACTGCCATGCAAAAGAGAATGGAGTCAGCAAGCATCTGCAGAAAATGCTCTTGATGATTATGGGCAAGAAGTGGTTTAGTGGCTTCCTCTGAAGTTAGACCCATTGCTATTACTAGTTCATTACTATTAAGAACTTATTGCTGACAATATTTCCTATCATTTATGTGCTCAGATGACTTAACTCAGAGGCAGCATCTGTCTTCTTAGCAAGACCCTGCACACACCTGATCTTAGCATGGGGCCCCAGGAAAGCCAGGGACTTAGTTACACAAAGTCCAAAATGTGGGGTCCCCTTCAACTTATCCCACCCTTGAACACCAGCAGCGAGCTGTCTGCATCCCGATACGGTTTTCTACCTGTTTTAGGTCCATGTCAGTGACACAGACAAGGAGAGGTTGCTGTTCTCTTGGACGTGTAGTATTTGCCAGGCAAAGGCAACAGAGTGGTGGGCTCCACAGCCCACTGGTGACCTAGTGCCAGGACAGGTTGGGCTGCCCAGGTAAGGGTGCTGAGCCCAGGTGGGCTTCCTCCGACCTTTCCACAGTCAGCTGCAGACGGAGCTGGTATTGGTATGGGTGCCGCATTAACAGGTTAAGCAGGACTATAAGGAGCAGCTTGCTAGTGATTTTCAGTTAGGAAAGAAAAAAAAGGATCTAAAAATGTACTTGTGCCTGGCAGGGTTGCTCTGCAGAACTAATCCTTTGCATTTCTTTTGCATCTTCCATCTGTGATTTCATGGTTAATTGACTTATCCATACAATGTTCCTCTGAGGTATAGATTATCTCCGCTTTCAGAGTGATAAAACTGACTGCGTAGGGGTTTGTGTCGTAACTTGCTCTAAACCCTCAAGGGATTACAAGGCAGAGGACAGAGCAGACCTGGGTCCCTGCTCTGCACCCCCAAGATGGACTCACTTTTCCCATGGAGACGCACAAGAAAACATGTTCCACATGGGTAAGAGTCACCATGTGCTGCAACCAGTGGACTGCAGCACTGCCCAAAACGTTCAGCAAGGATTTGCTGGGTGTGGCCAGAGCACGAAGCGTGGCGCTGCTCTTGTCCCACGCACATAAGCTCTGAGGCACAAGTCAGGTCAGTGTTTATGGAGAAATGCTACAGTCACCGTCATGCAGTTGGCTTTTACTTTCAGTCACCCCAACATCAATAACCGCACCACAGCACCAGCCATATTGATTGCGCTGATGCTTTAAAGATCAATGTTTCTAACAGCCCTGGTTACAGCTTTTCGGGGAGATCAAAGCTCAGTCCTCTAGTCGTAAGGCTGAACTTCATCACCCTGGAAGCTGTGGGAGACTTTTACCTGTTACGGGTTAGAGAGAGACACATAATACATGCTTTGGGTTATGTCTGTGTAACTCCTGTAAGGGCTAATAGAAGACAAGCATCAGCCTCTTTGAATCAATAGGAGACAACCCTCACGCCGCAGATTTACTTCTTTGACTGAACTGAATCCTTCCCTAGACTTTCAACTGTGTGTTTGCACAATGATACTGCCTTTTACATTGTTTTTAATAGGCAAAGTAAAGAGGGAAGGATAGTTAAGAAGTGGTGATGATGTTGCAAATGTAGTAGCAGATAAAAAGTGGGTGAGGAAACGGTTTGAAAGACTGGTTATCCAGCAGTCATTACACCCAGGTCATGCTATGGCTTTAGTGTAAAGTGAATTAGCTGATTAACTTATTGAACTGCTGTCCATTACCTTTGCAAATATCATGCACAACAGAGAGGTTTTAGGAAACTGGTACAATTTGACCCCATCTCTTCAAACCACAATTTCTGGTTTTTGCCCCATATTGTAGATCATCTACCATTATTTTTAAAAGTTCGGCTCCACCAGTGAGTGACTGCCTTTCTTATTGCATGCAAGATAACTCAGATGATGGGCAATCATGTTGTTAGGATAATGAGCAGAAACCTTAATGAGGTGTTGTCATCCTTATTTCTGCCAGGACTGTGGCATGGGAAACACAAAACCCACCTTTCTATTAGGCAGCCAGGACACGCGTCACCTCCTCCTAACACAGGTCAAGGGAATGGAGCCTTAGAAGTGTGGGTTCACTCCACTTACTGTAAAGAAATGATAATGAACCAGCTAAGCTGGAGCCAGCCATACTGTAGACATTTGCAGTTAGCTGAGATGAATCCCACCTCTGAAGATTGACCCAGCTCAGTGAGTTTTGTTGTTGGTTCCAGATGAAGAAAGATTGGGGTCCCTGAATTTTAACAGCATCTAATAGTGGCATGAATTCCAGCATCAAATATTAATTCAGATGAGGCTTTGATGTAAGTGGGGATTGTTGCTTAAGCTGAAAACAAGTTGATGTTATGTATTCATTATATGTAGAAGCTCTCCTGTGCCTTGCTGGGGATGCTGTGCTGGCATCATTATTTTACATCTTTATTGACATTCTGGGAGATGGATAAATGTCCCATTAGCCCAGTAAAGATGGAGAAATGAGGCAGTGGGGAGATCTAAGATCGGAAATATTCTTAGAAGAATATCTTTATGAATGTGGTTTCATGCAGCGAGAAGAGCACCCGAAAGGGCCTAGCACCTCTGCAGACACTTACAGGCCCTGCCCCAAAGAGCTGAAACCAGATGGTGAAAGGGTTTGAGAGGACCAAGAGTTTAAATGAGCTGAATGAGCTCAGAAAAGTAGATGAGCAAGAAAGCAAGAGGCGATCTCCAACTTCTAAGTCACTTTAGCTGCTGTCTTCTTATAACGCTGATGAAACCTTGCCCAGAAACCTTCACAGCTGGGACATGCAGTGACCGATACCTGGTCAGCCAAAAGGCATCAGGAGGGTGGCTTGGAGCTCACAGAGGACAGTAACCCACGGGGAGGCTCACGGGCAGCTGCTGAGGCAGGGGCACGTGCGTAACTAGAAATATCCATTACAGCACAAGGCAGCAGCACACTACTGGCATCAGCTGAATACAGTTTTTATTTGGGGGAGGAACACAGCAGCTGAGCTGAAAGGGGAAGGATGTCTGTCCCCTATGCCAGAAGGTAAATCTAACAGAGACAGTGATGACTCTGGGTTTGCAAACAGTTCTTGGGGGCTAGAGGGTGGGATTCATTAGGGGTTGAACAAACCAAGATAAAAAATATGTACAAAGAAAAAAATCATCCTGGAGAAAAAAAGGTTTCATTTGTTTCCCTGAGTCCTGTTTTCAAGAATTTGATCATGTCGTGTGACGTAGCCTGTCTCCATCAGACAAGGGACATGCAGCATTTACCTCGGACTCTGTCATCCAGGTGATCCTCCTGCCTACAGGATTTTTTTCATGCAGACATATCTTCTGAGAGCTGGGAAGCTCCAAAATTCTCCCCCAGCATTCACCCTCAGAGCAATCTGCAAAACTGTGCAGACATTTTAGAGAAGAGATGGTCTCTGCTTGCTCTTTTCATTTGGGGTTCTGATTTGCTTCAGAACTAACCCAACCTTTAAAGAAGATTAAAGAATCTCAGCATGAAATAATATTTTACAGAACTGCTTTTGGGCAATCCCATATTATTATTATCATTATTATTGTTGTTGTTATTATTATTATTTTGTACTTTGTCAACCCCTTTCTTCCCCCCACCCCTGTCTTCTACTTCTGCTTTATCCCAAGCACTTCTATTCATTCCCTCCCCACCTCCTCTTCCCCAGGCCAAAAGGACTGGGATTTGCACAGTTGTAATGACATTACACTTTAGAGAAATGGCTATTTCTCACTTAACGCCCTGTCTGCCCTGTAAGAGCAGGGCCTCCTCTCCCAGTGCACACAGAGATGTGTCTATAGAGCATCAAGTGCATTTATGAGCATTTGCAGAGTATCTGGGAGTCACCTTGCATCAGAGGTTGTGTTTTTACAGACATAAAGTGGCTATAATCAGGTTTCTAAATGAAAGCATAATAGCTATGCTTTAGTGGAGTTGTAGCTTTGGGAAACAGTGTTTAATTTGACAGAGGTATTAACAGGGATGGCAGCAGAGTCCTTTATATTGGAAAAAGAGCTTCTCTTATCCCGTTCTGTTGATTTGTTCTTGCAAACCAAACACACTCAGTGTTCACTGTAGTGAACATCATGCCCTGTTTGAATGGTTACTGAAGTGGATGAATAAATCATCTATCTGACTGTTGAAAATGCATACTTAGACCTAGTGCTCTAGTAAAAGGCTTTGTATGTGTTTTGACTGTTAACATCCGGAACAGCAAATATACCCAGCAGTAAAAGGAAAATATAGCTCCCGTTACTGTTTAGGGAAGGAAGCCCCATCATATTTCCAGTACACATTTTGTCGGAAGACTAAGTAGGATGCTCAGCCTCGTGGTTGCACCCGCTGGGACCCAGGACAGCCAGAAACCATTTTCTCTGCTGGGGCACAGACTCTGGACAGCAGTTATTATTTTGAGTCTGTAAGCCTCATCTTTACAGCTCCCATTTTTCATCCTTAGATCTTCAGAGCATCTATAGATCCTCCTGGTGAGCCAGGATGGAGGCAAGGAGAAACAAGGCTGTCAGAGCCTTACCTAGGTCACCAAGCTAGACCCTGGTCCTGGGGACCTCGCTGAGCTGAATGACCTCTTCTTCAAACACAGTAGTCCCCATCTCTGCTGGGGTGGTTTATTTGTGTGGTCAAGAGGCAGCTTTTCCTTCCTAAACTACCACACTGACTTAACAGGAATCATGATAATAAAGGCTGAGATCATC
Source organism: Cariama cristata (assembly GCF_000690535.1). Classification (NCBI taxonomy): domain Eukaryota; kingdom Metazoa; phylum Chordata; class Aves; order Cariamiformes; family Cariamidae; genus Cariama; species Cariama cristata. The sequence continues at coordinate 48,083 of NW_009624044.1, read as the reverse complement.
GACATGTCGTAGAGATAAATGCCTTTCAGTTGTTGGAGGAGGATGGACAGACCCTGATGGCCCTGCTAAACAGGGCAGGACGCCAAACTGGCTTTGCTGTAATTCAATCTCTCTCAACCTTGTACAGAGACCTACAATCTTCAACTATGACTTTTTTATGTCTACCTCCAAATCTGGAAGGCAGCTAAATCAATCTTATTAATACCTTGAGACTCTAATATTCATTGTATTACTTTGCTTTCGTGGAAAAAGCATAACTGTTCTGGAAAAAGCAGGTCATTAGAGCCTTAAAGATGAACTCCAGAAAAGTAACTGGTATTTCCAGTGCTCACTAGAATTGGTGCCATACAAGGGTAAGCTGGCAAATGATTTTGATGACACTTACTCATGCAAATGCTGCATCAGTGGAACAGCTTGCAAAGAGCACGGGTCTGCTCCCTGTTTACTTCCCTAGAGGCGAGTCCCTCTCCCTCTGAAGCCACAGGGCAGATCTCAAAGGACTGCACAGGAAATCTTAGAGAGGAAAACCTTTCTCCATTTTGAAAATACACCCTACAACCAGCAACAGATAAACACAGCTCCAGTTTCTCAATGCTGCCAAAACAACACACCCAGTACAGCACTGTTCCTCCCCTTGCATCACTGACAAAGCTGCCAGCTGAATTGCGCCTGTATCCTTGGTGCTTTGGAGTGGTACCAAGCAGGAAGCACATAGATAAGCTTTCAGGATCCCAGCAGCTTTTGCAGAGCTGCTAGGCTCAAAAAAGACCCCAGTGCCTTGCCACTGACTAGTGAAATGAGCACATTTCACTCTCAAAATCATTGCTGAGAATCTAGCCTTTCCGAGAACAAAGCTTTATGTATGCCAGGAGATGACTTCAGAACAAGATCTGAAATACCACATTTTTTAACCCTGTTTATTACTTAATCTATAGTTGAAAAGGAGATTGGAAAGGTAGTGCCATTCCAGAGAGGATACACCTAGCCTTCAGCACAACCTGCAACCTGTGCCATGCCACGTCCTCCCCGGACCTCTTGGAGACAGGAGTCCCCAGGCAGGGAGCGCTAGGAGCTGCACCCAAAGGGGTGGGCACCCATACCCCATGCCACCCCAGCCAGTGCAGGTCTTGCTTCCCCTTGCTTCCTCAAAAAAAATCGGCTTGCTCATCACCAGGAGTCTGCACAGCCCTGGCAGTTGCGGGTGGGACTTAACCACCATGTCTAGCAACTTTGCCTTTGTTTAAAGTGTATCATATAAAAAGGCACATAAAAATATTCATAATTTGGACTTCTGGGTGGTTTGACCCCTTTTTTTAACCATTCATCCTTTAGGGAAAAAAGACAGAAGAAAGGAATTTCAGGACATTTTCAGATGTGTGATTTTCCTGGATGAATGAAACAAAGTTAGAATTATTTATTTATTTTCCACAACACAGAGAATGAATTGTTGAAAGCACCTATTTCTAATGAGAAGGAAAAAAAAAAGCCCTAAAAGAGACTGGTTCTTGTAGGACATAAGCAAATCTTGCCCATTTTTAGGTAAAAGATGAACAGTTTGCCTTTGTTATCATATCAGTAGACTTGTAGTAAAAGTCGCAATCTAAACACAGCAGAGCCAGGATGGGAAACTGGATCGTGCAAACATCCCAATTCCTTCCTCAACCCCCAATCCACTGGATCAGTCCTGATTTACAAATGCTACTTTTGTAAGGGCTGTGTGCTGGTTTTCACTTCTATTCACAGAAGAAAAAAGAAAAGCAGGGGAAACCTGGAGAAGCGGTGACGAGAGAAGCACAGTAGCAATAATGTTCATACCATTTGGAGGCAAATGTTGTGCTTATGGTAAGTATGCAACAAAAATAAAAAAGCGAGCAAGAAAGGCACTCCGAGTGTTAAATATTCATTAGTATTCCCCGCGCCGCCTGTTCTAAATATAAGATACGTTTCAGCGCAGCCCTGGTATGTGACTGGGATGTTTCCCCCTCCCTTATATGATGCCATAGCCATTCGGATGGCAGGAAGTCGCCATGGCAACACCGTGATGCTACCTTTTGTTCGCCGGATGAAATGACAAGTTGCGAGGTTGGCCAGCGGCGTGCATACGGCATAAGGCATATGGCTGGGCTGCGGCAGCGCCTATTGTCCTGGTCACCTGCAGGTCCGGGGGGTGGCAGCCAGGAGGTCATGGCAGCTCTTTGCATCAGAGAGCAATGGAGACACAGTCCAAATCCTAACTCCCTCCGCTTTTCAGGACTGGTACAAGCAGCACAACTTGGCTTTGTGTTGGGATCCCCACCCCAAAGGTTAGGAAGGGCTTCAATTTACAGAAGTTTTATCCCAGCTTGGATGCACCCACAGCAGGTGACCAAGAGGAAAGCTGAGGGTTCACATATGTACCATAGAGTTTGTTTCTAGGACCCTCAGCCAATAGCCTAACAGTGAATATAAGGGTTTTTTTGGCCATTTCCCCCACTACTGGGTACCTGGGGCAAGATTCAACTCCAGAGTCAGACACCTAAGTTCAGCCATTTATGTCTACTTGGCTAGATGTCAGCAGGTACCTCTGCTCTCATTCTGGTCCATGGAGGTCTGTCAGTGTAGTCAGCAGAGCCTAGAAAGAGATTCAGCTCCAAGACTGAATTCAGGTAGGATCTACCTGGCTCCAGGTAGACATCTACTTTGGTCTGCTGTCTAGATTCCAGCAGACGTTTAGATTATGACAATATAAGGGGATTTCAAGGTATCTATCTCGCTCCCATGATTAAGTAAGGAGCCAAGAGTAATTTTATTCCTACCTTAACCACTTTCTCTAGGATGATGTGGGATGAATCCAGGACAGGATGAACCTCTGCAACATCTGTGCAAACCAGACAAGTGGGTCCCCTCTTCTGCAGATGGAGAACCTGAGATATGCTGGGTGTAGCTGACCAGGCTCTGAATCAAATGCTGCTCCCCTTCCCAGAAAGAGAATGAGAAAGCAAGTGTTCACATGCTCCTTTTGCCTCTGTAGTGCCTTTGATCCGAAAATCGCAGGAGCAGAGGCTGTTGAACAAGTCTGCAGTAATTTGAGCATTGCCATGAGTCGCAGCCCAGGGGAGGAATGGAGTGTTAGACCATGGCGCACACTGTCGCAGCACTGCTCTCCTGGCTACAGCAACTAAAACTTCTATTATAAAGTGAGGATAAACTTCTCTGGCTCCCACAGTCATAAAGTGACCGCTATAAATGTGAAAGGAGTTTGCAGACAGGCTGGATGTATGCAAAGGGTGGTCATCCTGCTCCTGTAGCACATGAAGGACAGGTTGGTGGCTTCATAGGCTAAAGCAGAGTATCTGCCCAGATGCTAGTAGAGGTCAAGTCCTACCTAGTGCTTGGAGACTGAGAGGAGGGTGACATATGATGCACAATCCCCACCCATTCACTGTTGCTCCAGCTCTTACCTTTGCTGGAAATTGCCAGCCTCAATGCTTTCTGGGGAGTCACGCTGAAATTTGCCCAGGCAGAGCCAGGTGGGTTTCCTGACCCCACTGGTGAAGGTGGATGTGGACAGACCTCCCTGTCACACACCACTTCAGCTGTGGCTCATGGTAATGCCATGTGGATGTTCGTAACTCACCCGGGTACTCAGAACATCCTTCGGGATGCAGCTCGGGGTCACAGCCTGTTCTCCCCGGATGAGCAGGCTCCCCACCGGTTCACAGCCACGGCCACGGGTGCTGCTCGAACAGCACCATCCTCTCTCCCGTTCCTGCTCGTCCTGCTGAGCTGGGCTCTACTCTGACTCATGCAGTATCAGCACAATTCCCCAATCTGTTCAGATCAGAGAGGCTTTGTTTTTTTTAAAGGCCCCAGCTTGCTTTTCTGGTCCCAGACTGAATTACTCTTTTGGCCTTTAGGAAAACTACATGGTTTTTTTTGCTTGTAAACAGAGATAACACAGGAAACCTCATAAGGCACTGCTGTTTAGCCTAGTTCAAAGCAGAACCGAGCTTTAAAAGAGAACTGGGAGTTCATATGCTAGCATGGGTGCACCATCCATATTATCATACTGCATTAAAGCTTGACCACGTGGCCTGACATCTCAAAAATTGTGAAATGCTCCTGTCTTTAGGTTCCTCTTGACACTTTGGAGAGTCAAATTCTCCTGACGGTTTGGAGGAGATGATGTTTCACAGATGTACAGACTTACAAATCTCACATCAGAGTCTGACACAATGCTGTACAGCAGAAAAATCACACCAGTTGTGTTTTACTGGAGCCTGGATTTCCTGCTGCCATTTATTCAAAGCCTTATTAAGGTCTTGTAAATACCAGTAGCAAAACATATTTATATACATCCAGCAAGAAACAGATGAGCCTGCCAGCATTGTACAGTGTCTCTTTAGCTCTGGAAAACTTATCTCTGCCTTCAGTATGATATGATCAGATTAGTTCACATTTAATAAGGAGCTGAGTTTGTCTGAAAACAGTTAATTATGTTTGAAATTAATATTAATCATTGTAGGGGGCACCTCCCCTCCCTGCTTTTACCCCATAAGGAATAATAAGCAAAATGCCCTAAAACTGCAAGATCTACAGACTTGAAAGAATTGGGAGAGATAGAGAGGAAAAGGGATGTGTGGGGTCGAACACCCTCATCTGTGTCACTGCCTGGGTGCGCTTCTCCTGGGGCTTGCCTGGGCAAGGATTGTGTCTATCCCTGGGTTCATCCCAGGCTTTGCACCCTGTATCCTCATACACCACCATGAACATACTCCCTTGCACCCTCTCCACCTCAGTGTAGCCTCCAGGAGCCTGCATTGATCATGAAGGGTGCGTGTGGGCAGAGGTAGTCCCTGACCTGAGCAGCCAAAACGTGAACCCACAGCAAGAGGAGAGGTTTATGGAAAAGTGAGGAGCCACAGAGGTCCTGAGGACAGGATTCTCCTTGTCTTTGGACATTTTTGGTGAATCAATTTGGAAAGGAGCTTGTCTCTCTTGTTGGCCTTGCAGGAGCCTCGGTGGCTGGCTCGGACCAGATGGCAGAGTTTTAGATGGCAAAAGCTAAATGAAGTGAATCCCCATGATCAGCCCGGGAACAAGGGGCAACGTCAGGAGTTTAACCGGATCCTAGCTCAGTGCCTTAATCAGACGGTGACTCTCCCTGAGCGTGTAGCTTTGGGGACTTAAAGAAGAGTTGATGTTAAAAGGCATTAGAAATTTCCACCTGTGGTATGTTCCGACCAGGCTGACAGCGATTTTCTGACACTGAAAATCAGGTTCTGGTGGTGTAACAGGGTTCTTAATTTCATTTTTGGACAACAATTGGGTACTGGTATGTGGAAGGTTATCCCCTGGGCCAGGGAAGGGGAGCCTTATTTGTGTCTGTATTAGGAAGTGGGGTGGCCCTGAAAGGAGTTGCCCTTTGGAGCAGTAATGGACAGCTGGTGCTCATTTGATGGCATTTCAGAAGGATTTTACTTTGAACGGGTCTGGTCTGACCCTGTGAACTGAACACTGGTGGGTGTGCAGGTCTGAAGCCCATTTTCCAGTTGGATTTTTTCCAAAAGGGATTCAGTCCCCACATCACTCCGTGATAGAAACCAAAATGCGGGAAGTGGGAGCAATTAGGGAATTTTCTACAAAGGAGTGCTCTGATGTGAATTAAAATGCTAATAGGAATGCATTTAGTGAGTATCTTTTGCTGGCCAACTTTGCAGGACTATATTCCTTTTGTTTCGCCCTCTTTTCTTTCTTTCTCTCCCTCAATTCCCGGCTGACAATTGACAGGAACTCCCTTTCAGTGTGGGTTTGGTCATCCACCGACAGCAAATGCACCCAGCAGAAAATGCTCCAACCATTGGTGTCTCCTGAGCGGGGAAAACCTTTTGGGCTGAAGCTTGAGATCAGGATTACACCCCTGTAAATCAATCCCAGGGAATCCGCAGTCTTCCGACAGTGACGAAGTTTTCTCGGTGCTTTCCTAGCTAGCACAGAGAGCCGACGAGCGTCAGCCCCGCACGGGGACGTTACCAGATTAAATCCAGCGGCACAATAGGCAGGGCAAAGTCCCACACCTTCCCATCGCTGCCACCGACCGGATCCCCGCGGCTGGGCTGGGATTGCCTGTCCTGTGCTGAATGCATTACGTAAGGCAGGGATCGTTTGTCAGCCGCGATGGTACAAACGTAGCTGCAGGCAGATTATGCAGAGAGGGAGAGAGAGGAGGGAGAGGGAGGAAGGTCTCTCCAGGAACGGTGCTATACACAACTGAGGATTGCAAGTTGGCAGGTTGGCGGCTGGCCGAGCTTCCGTGAGGGTGTCGCTGGCGGTCCCTGACATGCTCTTGTTCGTGTGGGATGCTTGAGACAGTGACAAGAGACTAAGTTGGGGGACGAGGATTGGCATGAGGATCGGACCAAAATGGAAGGGCTTCTGTCTCCGATGAGAACGAAGGTAGGGGAAGATGTTAATGTCTTTCGAAGCTGCTTTCACCCAAGGAGGGGAAGGGGAGGTGCAGGGCTAAGTCTGTGAATAGGGGGCTTGCTGAGCTTTTGTCTCTTTTCTTTTCTCTTTCTTTTTTTTTTTTCTTTCTTCTTTTTCAAAACTATGCTCATGAATGAAACTCGGCAGAGGAGAGACAGCAGTCGCCTCCGAGAGGGGAGTAACCCATCGCTCTTCCTCGACAGAGATGACCTTTGTAAATGAGTTTGCCTTTTTGGAGTAGACAGCCATATTTTTGTTTGAATTTCCAGTCGGAGGCTCTCATTGTGTCTGTGTGTCTGTGCGTGCTCCCCAGGGAGCCGTTCGGGGAAAGCATACCTGCGGCGCAGGGAGGGATGGTGCTGGTGGGCTACCCCAGTACAGTATTTTCATCAGCAAGGGATGCACGGACAATCAAGGAGGGTGATTTTGTGCCCAAATACCCTGCCAGGGTGGGAGACCTCTTGGTGTGGACCCAGACCAGAAAGCCGTAAAAGAGAAAGTGAGTGTGCAGACCTAAGGAATTGTTGCACTTGTCTCCTGCCTTCTCATGCTCCCAACTCTCTTTAAAGGTTTGCCTTTAATCCTGGTCATTAAAAAAACTTGAATTCTAGAAGGGAAAAGCCAGAGACAAATACGGTGATGGTTTAGTTTGTAAAATCTCCTTCTGTGCTATTATTTCTGTGTGGTTTTGAGGGATAGACTGAATCTTGATTGTGTTTTATTTAGTCACTGCCTCCATCCCATGTGGTAACTGCCTTGGGTAAATCTTTCTGATTTCGGTCCATCATCGCATGCAATCCAGCCCTGTTGTATTGTGTCTCAGGACTGGAAGAACTGGAATTCAATGACAGTTCTTGCTAGCAACAGGGTATCTTCATATGATTTAAATGCAAGCAGTTTTGAAGGTGTAGTCAGACCAGAATTGTTTCATATAAATGCCAGACTAGAAAAAATTCTGAGAAATTGTCTAGTCCAGCCCCTGTGCTGGGGCAGATCGGCTAGTCTGGTCTCCTCGATTACATCCCTGCCATCCACTATCTTAAATTAAAGGCTTTTCAATGACTGAAAGTATTTTCAGTATTAAAAGCTAGAAAAGTAGTTTAAGTAGTAATAATTTTCCAGCAAGTGGCTGTACTGTAATTCTCCAGGGGAGTTATTTTTTTTTCCACTTTAATTTGGTTCTTTTTTTTTTGTTTCCTGGTAAATTGGGGATTTAAAAAAGGACCTACCGACTTCATATAGCTCTCCAAGAATAATGCTAATGGGTAGTTTATAGAATGAAAGATTTATAGGGGATTATAGACCCAGCCATTCATACCTCTCGTTACTGAGGAACACCTACATTAGCGTTAGTCTTTGTAAGGCATTTCTCAGTACTACTTTTTTTTTGAAAAATCAGAGGATAGAAAACAAAAAAACCCTGCTCAACAAATCTCATTTCCATTATTAGAAAATGTAACTTTCAATGTTTTAGTTGATGTTTCCATGCTGCTTCTCTAGCCAGGCTTGAAATGATTGCTGGAGGCAGTCTCTCCCAGAGCGGGCGCGCTATCGGGCTGACGCGTGGATTACCGTCAGACGTGTGTACTATCAGCACCTGCAGCACGCGTGCAGCTATAAAAATGACAGAGTCAGGGAAGTGGACCGGGACTGGGTATTATGTTTGTTCATCTGACTTGCTTTGTAGCCGCAGCTGGAATGTAAATGCTGATAATGTCATTCATAAAGTGTAATCTCAGTTACCACTCACAGGTTATTTATTGATCTTATAGAAGAATCTGCTTGGGAATATAGACATGATCTTTTGGATTCCCAATCTGCTCTAATATCAGAGAAAGGACAGATTCTGACCTCCTTTGTGTATGGGAAAAGCTTCTCAAGCCAAAGCAATGTGATTGTAAACCATTGATTGCAATAATGTAAAACTCATGTGATTCTCTTGAAGATCCAGATCCTGACGTAGGTTACATTGCCATTAATCTGAAGTAGCTCCATGGCAGTTGATGGAGCTATTAAAATAGATTCTGTGCAATAAACATCAGGATTTAGCCTTAGATATTTACCTTTCAGAGAAAAAACAATGAGAAGATCACTTCAATAGATTTGAAAACTAATCTCATTTCCAAGGTGCTTCATAACTGGCAGGAGCTCCCTATTCACTTGCCAGAAAATTGAGTGTAAACTCTGTAACTCTACAAATACAACCTTAATATGTGATACCTACAAAAAAACGTGACAACAGCAAGGCTGCCGATGTGCCGAGACCCCTGCCTGTCACACTCCCTAATATTGCCTCGTTTTTTCCCCTCTACTCCCCCGTCTGTCTGATCCCATCTGTTGTTACTTGTTTTACACTTAGGCTGCAACTGTTGGAGGCTAGTTGGAAGTTTTTTTGTCCTTTGGTTTGTACGGTGACATGGACAGTGGGCTCCTGGCCACCTCCAGCAGTGCTGCCTGGAGAGAGCCTGGAGCATCTGTGAGCTCCAAGAATTTAACCTGTGTGAAAACATCTCCACATTACAGTGAAATACAAAGAAATGCTCGGTTTTGTCTTTAGCATCCCAGGCAGCTATATTCAGTCTGCTGTAATCTACACAGAAAACAAAAAAAAAAAAAACAAACCACCTTTGCTTTGTTTCCATGGGTAGGTGGGAGTAAGGAAGGGCTGACTCTTGCAGGCACCTCTCACAGTCTGTCACCAAGGGGCGAGGACAACGTACATCTGCCTTTCATAGCCAAACATGCAAAGGTGTCTGTAATTAAAATGAGGTCCAAATGCCTGCGGGTGGGCTTGAGTGCATCTCATGGGAGCAACTGAAAATACAATTGCTGTCAGCTCTTTGATCCATTTTCCTCATAGAGGTTCCCATTCTACATCAGAGCTGGTAGAGAGACAGGTGAGCACGTCTTGACTTCAAAAGCCTGATTTACTGTGCAGGAGGGTTGGATCTGAGATGATGGACATGGTGTGCAGAGCAGAGATGTGGGCACACGTCCTCGCCTCTCCATCCAGCTCCGTGGCAGAGCTTGCCAGCAGAGGACTGGGAATATACAACCAAAAGCATATTTCACAGGGGACTTGTTTCCTGTTCCACAAAGTGATAACCCATTTGGTTACTGGGCTGTGCTGGGTGATCATAGAGTGGGGTGCTTAATAACTTAGCAACTCTTTAAAATATTTGTTGAGGGAAATCGAGTATCAAATGTTAAGTGCATTACACCATGTAACGTACTCCACTGCAGTAATTCATGAGTGATTAGTACATTTCTACTTTTGTATAACTGGGATGCACAAATGCAGGATTTTAAGAGAAAGTGGAGGAGTACATGGTAAAATGGGCTGGTATATCAAAAATTGAAGCAGATAAGTGGAATGTATTGAACAGAAAACTTACTGCCTTTTTGGTGTCAATGATTAAATTTCACATGACTAGAAGTAATAATGGGTTGTAAATATTTGGTGGGTTAATGGTGATACTGATAAATATCACCAGAATCAGTTGAATGCTGTAACCTAGTAAGTCTGAGCCCCCTTTTTAAGAGCAAATGAATAGCTCAAAACACAATAGCAATGTCCCCATGCCACCTTAAGAGACTGTGAAGTTGATTGAGTACCACGGAGTGAAAAGAATGAAGAAATGCATAAATATTGCACTCCTTTTGTTAGCCTCCATTTTAATTTGTTTTATAATCCTCAACACATGCACAATTTGCCTTAACCCTCAGTGCATCGCCTTCAGCAAATTACACTGGCATAAGAATTTCAGTAATTTCGGTTTCTCTGGTGCTGACACTTGCCAGCGCATGCTACTGAATTTGCAATGAGCACCTGGCTTGAACCATACAGAACTGGCTAGCTGCTCTATTTTCCTTTGAGAAGCCTGTGTTTGGCACTTTTTTGTTTATCAAATCACTGCTTTTCTTTCAAACAGGCGGAAAGAACTTTTTCAATGAACTTTTCGTCTGTTCAGAAACACACATGGAGGGTAAATGGAGATTAATTACCGTTGAATTTACTAAGCCTTGCATCCAAAGATAATGAATTTTGAGTCTTCCTGTGTACAGAGAATTCAGCTAGGGAACTCAGTGAATAATGTGTGTAATGTTTAGATAGTGCTCTTAAAACGTTAATGGGGTTGTTCTCTCTTATTGAATCTTATTAACTTTATCTGTTTATTATAGATTTTGGGGATTAGCAAACTCCCATGGTGTTACTGTTTATTCGTTAAACCCTGTTGGCTCTACTTTCAACACAATTTAGTTTTTGACCGCTAGACCTCTCAAAAAGAATGATTAAGTTGTCCTTTGTGCCTTACATAGAGAAGTTCGTAGCAGCTTGAAGCAGAGAAACTTTGAGGTACCACATCCTCCATGAGTCTGAAGTTGCAGAGGGCTGCAACAGCTGGCCTTTGAGATCGTCAGGGGAGGAAATCGGAAGGGAAAATTACCCCAGAGAATGGGATGTCTGGAGTCTGGGTTAGACCTATGGATGGGATTGTTGCAGTCTTTAACCACCTTGGATGGTAACTGAAAAGAGGTTTACGTAAGCAGCTTTTTTATCACAGCGTGAGGCTGTGTCTAGCAAAACATTTGAACAGATTCTTAACTTTAAGCTCACAAGCTGTCCTGTGGAAGTTAAAGTTAGGATCCTGCACCATACGGAGAGTTACACATCTTAAAATCACCTTCCAGCACTCTTGTACAAGCCAAGACACAATATAAGTCCTTTGCATATGTCGTGAAACCGTTCCTGGTATTTTTAACAATGGCAAAGACCAAATGGCAAAAGGGGGCACCTGTCCCCCCAAAAGCATGCACATTCCTCCTCTGGAGTCTCAGCTCCCTGTTTCGATACCACTGTGTATTTAAATCCCATTTTGGATATCCCATTGAGACAGACACATAGGGGTGTTAATGACGCTCAGAGACTGGGATTTCCAAAGCAATTTTGGGGATTCAGACCTCCTGGCTGGAGTAACTTCACATGAGCAGTGAGCACCCAAACCTTTTGAGTTCCCATGCAACCACCCATGAGCTGACACGGCCGCAGGGTTTCCACAGTGTGGACTGGGACGCACTGGTGCTCCCTCAGCAACCCTTCCACGGGGCATTAGCACAGTCTGCCAAGCAGCTTAGGGGATACCTCCTTCCCTGCCTTATTACCAGTTTGACACAAAGGTTAACGAGGCCATATGTAATTCTCTGAGCTTGTAGATGGTTAAAAAGAAAAGCAATTCTAGAAATAAAGAAGTCCTATGTCTGCTACTGTTAATCATAATTTTATAAATACCTGGGAGAGAAGATGTAAGGGCATAACTCAGAGCAGAGTTTGACTTTGGAATAACTCTACCATAATATTATGCCTCTGGAAAAGCAAAGCCCTTTCTGTTCTGTAACATTTCCTAAACCCATTCAGATTTAAAAACAATATATCACTGAACATAAAACTGAAAGGTTATTTTTCCTCCCCGGCTGTGCTTTGTATCAGTGCAGTGAGACACCATGCCTGACCGGGCCCTGCCCCCCCGTGCAGCTGCAGCCGAGGTGGGTTATTTACTGTATGGGGGAAAGCATCCTTGTGTATCCTGGGCAGGAGCTGGACACTGCGCCGTTAGTGAGACTTGCATTGCAGTGGCACTAGGAGGTCAAAGTCCAGCACAGGGACTCATATGCTTAGTGCTGGCCAGACATACGATGAGAAGACAATCCCTGTCCCCAAATGTTCCCTACTGAAGGCTGAGAGGAAATGGAGGCATTTTTGCCTCTGTTCTTTAAGGAGGAAGGATTGCAGTGCAGATTCTAATGTCTCACCTGTGATACAGTGACCTGGTCATGCTGTCCTTTCTTAGTATCCTCAGCAGCACAACTGAGTCCAGACTGCACCATCCTAGCACGAGGCTCCCTTGGGTGCACACTGGGTTGAGCTGATTCAGCTTTTGCTGAGCACTCTCATGATGGCCATCAGACAGCCCTTGAGATGGACCAGGATGACCACAATGCTAGGATTGCTTTGCCTTTCACAGCCAGTATGTATGGTCACCTGGTTGGGATCTCCCCTCTGCCATCACCAGCTAAGCTTCAGGACTCATATCGCTGGGAGATACAAATAGGCTTGGAACCTCGTTGTGTTGGAGCCTGGAATGATCACAGCATGCCTTGATGACCAAAGCTCTCATATTCTGTACCAAATGCCAATGGGTCCTTTCAAGGGATGTAAATAGGAACTGCTGCAAAGTGCTCTGCTCACCTCTCACTGTCCAGACACCATGTCGCAGTTCAAGCCAGCCTGCACCCTGGCCTCGATTCTCCATCTCTTGCTCATCCAGTGCAAAGCCTAGGTTGTAACAGAGGTGCCCAGGAACATCTCAGGTCCTCAAAACCTTCCTGCAGCTGAGGTTGCCTGGAAGTGCCCAAGAACCTTCTCTTGGCTCCCATGGGACCTCACAGAAAAGCGCACTGGCGGGGCTATGGAAAGATCACAATGATACCAAATTGAAATTAATAACAGCAACAATAGCAATAATAACACAATAATAAATAACGATAATAATAATAAGCTTTAAAATGCAGTAGGACGAGGCATGGACTGGAGGAATCAAAGAAAAGTGACGACAGCATTAAGAGAGTAAAGCTCGATCGCTCAGCGTGTGGGTTACAGGCTTCAGGTTTTTTTTAATAACTGCAGAGAAAATACACTGGTGAGCACCCATCTTCCTGGTCATTTCATTAAGCAGTTTGCTTAATGGGCAGCTGTTGGCGAGGCAATTGGCTATCCTTTTCAAAAGCAGAACTCAGACAGAGCTGCCCACTGTTAGTTGTGAATCACAGGTTGTAAAGTCTTAACTGCTGTAAAAATGGGAAAGCTGAAAAAAAATGGGAAAGTTGCCAGGATGATTATGAAACAAAAATGATGGTTGTCCCAAAATGCTGGCATAGTAGTTATCTATGGAGGAAAACAGGTGTCCTGCACGGCCGTCTGATATATTAGGTCATTCTGAAGGCAGTTATTGGTAGGGACTGTGTGCGTTTAATGTTTGGGACTATAGGGAATGCAATAAAGCACTTGCACAATGCATATTTCACGTACAAAATATCTGTTCATGACTCGTGCATACCAGCATAGCTCTAAACACCTCAGCACGCACTTCAGTAGCAATCAGCTAGTCCTTATAATATTATACTGGTTTTAGATGAACATGAAAATACGCGTACAGCTGGTCATGTGGGGTCTTCCTGAGAATGCAGACCTAATGTACTTTAACTCTCCCTGCATTCCTCTTTTATCTACGTTGCAATATAAACCGTACCAAATCTATGAGACCAAAAGTCTGACCCCATTTGGGATTCAACCAGCAAGACAAAAATCCCAGGCCCTGCAAGTTGTTCCAGTTCAGAGGAGACCTGAGGACAGATACAGGTGTCTTTTTGATGTAATTTATAAACATGTAATAATGTCAATAAACATTCAAAGTCCTGCTTCCCTGAGCACAGCAGGTATCAAATGAGAGGGCAGTCTTCCTGCTCAGGGTGTCTTCTTGCATGCAACACCCATCCACACCTGTGTTTTTCCTTGGTGCCCTGGTCCTTAGCTTGGTTATACTACCAGGGAGTTTTTTGTTTTCCCCTTCCTAATACAGCCACAGGGTATCACAACACATGGCAGACCAGCTAAGGGAGTCAATCCCTTCTTCTCTTCAAGCTCCAGGTCCCCGTTCGGATTTTTTAGGGAAAGCCCTTGTCCCTTTTGAGCAGCTGCTCAGGTTTTGTGGAGGTTCTGCGTTGCAGCTTCCCAGCACCAAGCCTCTCCCCATGTTCAGAACAACAAAACCTCCCAAAATGTAGCTGTCCCCAGGCATGACCATTGACTGGAGTCACATATCACAGGCTGAACACTGCTATTAAAGGCTGATTTAATAGTAAATGCACTATAAATAACCGTAATAAAAATGTACTACTCTTTCTTTTATGAAACCTTGTTCACGGGTCTCCTATGCAACAAAACCCAGAGGAAAGTGGTGGCTCTTGTGGCATGTCATGGGGTCCCCTTGGCCGCAGCCCTGATGAGGCATAGCCCAAAGCAGCAGCCAAACCCATTCCTGTCTCTCTGAAAACATGCAGATGTCATCGCTCTCCTGCTCATCCAGGGCTTAGTAGCACAAACGCTTGTGAAGCTTGACTCTACTGAAGTAACATTAAAGGTAGAAGCAATCTCCTGGGTAGACAATGCTTAAACCACTTGGGGCTTTGAAGACAGGAGGTCAAAAACAATATATCAAGTCAGTTATCAGTCAGTCCTGTCTTCCCTTCCTCCCCTCCCTCTGGCTTAGAGCTGCAGGAGCTCAAGTCCTTTGATGTAAACCTGTCAGACACTTTGGTCTCTTCCCTGCTCTGCCCTGCCCTATTCTTCCACATACATATTTGTGTGAGATTTTAATTATAGGCATGATCATATTGGTAAGAAAACCTTTCCTTAATTACACGCTCAATTAAGTCTAGTAGCTTAGGAGCTGAAAGACGAACTTAGGTGAAATCATTACTGCTTTGTCTAAAGCTGGATCTCTCCATGGCCAGGTTTGGAATAATACCGTGGAAGTAATTTTTCTTTAGAAAAATGGATTTCATTTAGAAGAGATTAAATTATTTGGGATAGAGGGAATTAGAGTACTATCTGGTGCCACTGAAACTCTTTTCCAGCAAGACTAATTACTTACAGGACTAATCTTTTCAGTAAATATTCTGTGATCAGGCCCAAGAAATATATGGTACAAATAAGGCAATATTCAGCTTCATTACAGCTGGCACAACCCCTCCTCTAATGTGTTGTGGTCTTTAGAGAGAGATCAGGTGAGATGAGAGATTAAATGTGTCTTCATAACATCAGATACCTCTCCACGGCACCAATGCCTCAATATTTATCCTCAGAGCCTCACTGGTAATTGGGTAGCATGTGCATGGGTACCAATGGTAGGGATGCTTGAGAAACATCCAGGCTTAATCTTGAGCTTTAAGCCAG
Organism: Cariama cristata; assembly: GCF_000690535.1. Taxonomy (NCBI): domain Eukaryota; kingdom Metazoa; phylum Chordata; class Aves; order Cariamiformes; family Cariamidae; genus Cariama; species Cariama cristata. The sequence goes on along the minus strand of NW_009624044.1, from coordinate 32,605 downwards.
GGTCTGTCCCTGTTTCCATTAGACCTGTGACTCCCAACATGTGGGCAGGAAGCCTGTCTTGAATCCCCCGGATCCTTGCTGACATCCTCAGCATCATGGAAAATAAGGCAGAAGTGTACGGGAAACAAAATCCAAGATGGAATAAACAGTCCAGGAGACAGCGGGGAGAGTGTGGACAAGGGATTAGGACTGGAGTAAGCGGTTTGAGAAGTAGTAACCAGGCCTAAATAGATGAGGTCTGGAGAGGATAAGTGAGGGGTGGAGAGACAAAGGCAAGGTGGAGGACTTGTGTCCCTGGCGTGGACACCTTCTTTAGCCCAGGCCCTGTGTCCCAGCTGGATGCGGGTGGTAAAACGCACAAATGTAAAGCTGCTTTGTAAAGAAGGAACACCATCAAGATGCAAAATTGGGAAATACTGGAGCAAGGAATATCACTGCAGCCCCGTCCCATCTAATTATACGGTCCCACACTCTTTTTCCACAGGTTTCCTCTCGTCTTGTGCATAAAATGGACAGTGCTCAGAAAATGAGTAACTATTTCTTATTTTGTGTGCTCCTCATTTCTCAGTGAATAACCCTAGGTCTTATTTACTGAATACTGCCCCGAAAATAGAATTATTCATTTTCTCATGTATTTTTTTCGGTAGCACTAATTGCAACAGTATCAAAGTTCATCAAAACCTGTAATCAGACTCTGGGTTTGTCTCCATTTAACTCATGTAGAATTCAGCCATGAAGGAATTGTTAAAGGTCTTCTCCAGTTTTAGGTCATTTCTGACTTTTTTGTGTGCTTAACATTATACAGCACTTTCTGTGTTCATTGTGCCTCTCACCATTTGTCTTTGGCACAGCCCAGGTTTTCCTGAAGTCATGTGCCAGGGGTGTCCACAAACCTGAAAATAAAGCTTAGATGTCGGGAATCACTAGTAAACTTTTGGGTTATATGAATCACTCAATACCAACTGTCTTCACCCAAAGACTTTCATCTTCTGCAGTGCTCCTCAGCCTCGTTCCCTGTGCATCTTCTGTCTGCCACAAATTCCAAAGAGCCCTTTAGAAAGCAGACGCCTTCACTGATTCATCCTTAAGACAGCTCCACCCTGCACAAGGAAGAAGGAAGTCATGGGGGCAGAGGTTAGGGTGAAGGCAGCATATGATCCTGCAATTAAAAATTGCATCATAAAACATTCACTGATGCCTGGCATTTTCTAACTTTTCACCCTGATATTGACCCAACGCAGTTTCGATGTGTATAATCCCAACATGTGTATGATTGTTATCATATGGCTATTTTTTACTGAACCTGGTGTTATTAATTCCCTCTAATTGTTCAAGATAAATTGACTGCAGTTAACCGTTCCTTCTTGCACCTTTTCAGAGTAACCCAGACTGACGAAACAGGTAGTCGTGGGAGTAGATGTGAGCAGAGCTGAACCGACTGTATGAAAAGGCCACGCAGCTTTTGAATGCACAAATAAAAATATGGCACTGTGGCAAAACCATATGCTGAGGGTGGGGAGCGAATTTGTGTCCTTCCTTTTGCATCTCTCTCTATGCCATCTTTGCCCAGAATAAATGTCTTTGTCCGTATGAAAAGCTGCACCTGATTATTTGCCCTCATTTGGTAGGGTAGCAAAGGAAGCTTTATAAAATGGGTGTGACTTCTACAATGTGCTGTAACTCATTTTTAGAAATATGTGTCCATATATGCCAGTAGTTACTCTATTTTAAATCACTCATACACATTTTATGATGGTATTTGCATTCTTGTTGAGTGTAGATTTTCTAATTAGTAAACACAGTATTATTATTATTAAGGTAGATTGTAAGAAGAAAACATGAAGCAAAAACATTTTGGGGGATTTCTTTAACCCTCCAACCAGCTCTTTTCAGGTTCTAAGTACTTTTTTTTTTTTTTTGCTTAGACCACAGTTTTGTCACATATGTCTGGATTTGAGGTTTTTTTTGAAGATCCTATTAAATTGGTGATAACTGTGTTCTGTTGCTTCAGCAAGCGCAAGGGGAAATGTCAGCCAAATGTTTCAAACCTCTCCCACAGACATCACAAACCTCTTTCACCAAGTGAGCTGGCATTTCTCCTGGATACAGCAAAAAGAAAAAGGAAGGGTGGCAGAACAAGCAGGTGACTGAGATTACACCGCGTACAGCCAGAGTCTCTGCTGGCATAACTCCTGAAATTCAGTAGAGATAAATTGTAGTTTCTCATACATGCAACTGCATCCCAGGCTTATTTGTGGGAATGACTCATGTTGATATGGGAACATCACAGATGCACAGAAAGATGGTAAAGTTGTTTGAGAGGCCATCAAAGGCTGGAAAACAACAAATACCAAAGGAAAAAAAAAAAAACAAAAAACAAAAAACAAGAAAAGATAACATTTTTCAATCTGGACAGAAAAAGAGAAAGGACTTATTTACTTTTTTTTTTTTCCCTGTGAAAAGTATGTACACCATTAAATCAGCTTAAGCCATTAATCTTCCCCAGGAGATATCACCCACAGTACAAACAGAGAGATGAATTAAAGCTACGATGCCTATTACGTATGTTGCAAAAGAATTAGTGTCAGTGGAGAAAAGACCAAATCCAAAGGGAATGAAATGCGGGCAGAGACTCAGTGATGCAAACTTGTGTTATACCACCAACCTTGAGGGAACTATGCCAGTTTGTACTCAGTCAGGAATGTGGCCACTCCTTTGTCTGTGTGGTGCTCTGGACAATGCAGAATAAGGACCAAAAATTAGGAATTCTTTAAAACTTTCACTTCTAGAGATCAACTGGTAAGTTCTTACCCGAGATGATGCCTTTGTAGACAAGCCATGGAAATTTTTAGCATAGAATATAAATATTTGCACTGGCATCAACAAACAAAACCAAAATCAAACCAAACTGAAACTCAGAATCAAGGAGAGATTCGTAGTGACTCACAAAATGAGAAACCTTAGAAATATTTCCAAAAACCTAAGAAAATGGTTAAAGACTTCCAGAAGCAAAAATTAATGCTGAGCATTTATATTCATTTGACAGAATTTATCTACTCTTCTGCTCCATAAAATCTAAGTGCAGTACTTAACCTGCAACCCCCAGCAATGTCTGGTGTGTGTTACTTCCCAGCACCAGCGATGCTCAGAGATGTGCTCTGGAATGCAGAATGAAGTATATGGCGGAGTCTGTGGGCTGAAGGGAAATCATTATTACACAGTAATCAATACTGTGCATCTTGCGTGGCTTCTCGGCTACTTTGACATCCTACCATAGTTGTCAGAGGTTGAGACTGTTTGGGGTTTTTTTTCTAATTTGAATAAGGTCATAGTTTGTTTGTGGGTTTTTGATTTGAATCGATTTTCTTCCTTTTATGATGATGACAACACTCCTAAATAACCAGCGGCACTGAAACCTCAGTATACATCATTTTAGCACCTGGGGACAAATACACTTATGGTGGGGGTGAATGTTATTCTCTCAAAATCAGTGCAGCTGAAAATGTAGTATTTTGAATAAATTTGCTCCATATGTTTTGTGGGTTTTTAAGTGTAGGAGTGAGACAGGGAGAAGGGAGCGGGATCAAGTGTTTTCCTCTCTATAACATGTTGACAAAGAGGACAGACACAGTCCTGTCGATGCCAGACTTGCAAAGGCAAAGACTTTTGCCATTCCCAGGTGGTCCTAGAGATGGACCGTCTGGACACAGCTTGGGAAGGACCATGATGCCAAGATCCTTCTGCCAGAGAGTAATGGGATTCACTGAGTCTCTAAGAGCCACATAGGGTGGAAATTTGGCTTAAAATTTTCCTGTCAAAGCTTTTCCAGATTGCTTGCTTCCAAGATGTCTTGGTCAAAACATGTTAGCCTGAGACTTTCTCTCAGACTACATCAAGGATTCAGTAGCATCCCAGAGCACTCAGTTGGTGGATTCCCCAGGGCCAGGGGCTCTGCAATCGCCCCAGGAAACTCACCAACAGGTTCCCTGCACCCCAGCAGTTCTCTGGTGGAAGGGACCTAGCAAGGTCTTGGCCCTGGTCCTTTGGAGCTTGCAGGTCCTTTGGTTTGGTGTTGAGGCCCTGAAGCACACTAGTGTCCTTGCGTTTAAGTGTCTCGGTTCCTCCCCAGGAAGGGTGAAGACTTGGATACCCTTTCTGTAGTCAGGGCTTCACAGGGATCCAGCTGATGAGCCTTTTGATGAGACTGGGGATCACAAACATCCTGAAAAGTGTGGGTAGGGTCCTGGTGTCCAGATCCCAGAGGGAAGAGACCAGTAGGGAAATAAAAATTTTCCAGTCCATCACCACCAGTGCCCAATACTGCCTTGTCTTCTTCTTCCAGCAAACAGGGACTTTAAGACATTTCCACTGTGGCCTCAGAAACCTCTTTGTGTTGGCTCCCTGCCTAGCTCTGAATCGTCCTCCCAGATTCATAGAAATGCTGTTGAAATAACACACTCCCATGGATAACACCCTATAAACTTCTGCTGCATTCTCCCACTGTACTTACTGTGAGACGAAAAATGTTAATGCCTTGAGGGCGTCCTCTTAATTGCATGGCGTCTGTCCAATGGAAACATATGTACAAATTAGCTGTGATTGCCGGTGTGCGCAGTGGTAGTGCTGCTCGGGAAGATCTCCGTGATATTAACACTAATAGAAGAGGTAATTCCATAAGGAAGTCAGCCATGGTTTGGTATTAATCCTCGGGCACAAGGCATAGGGATTTTTTGGCTTGACTCTAATGCAAAAGAAACCATGGTAATAATAGGGTCCTCCAGCCAACTGATTTTGAGACATTAATTAATACCAAGCTCAACGAGAACATATTCCATACCTTATGTAGAAAGGCAGAAGAAAGTGGAAGGATATTTTGGTGAATAAGGAAGTCTCAGTGAGGAATGGGTGAAAAGTATTGAATTACATCTATGTTATTCTTAATGTGACTGTTCCTAGTCCCCCAAGGCCATAGTTGCTTTATAAATGAATTGGAAAAACAATGAGGGGATAAAGAAAAAAAGCAATGGCTGTCAATTTGAAGTGATGACACTGTTGGGCTTGCTGCTTTGGTGGGCAGGGCTCTCAGCTTTAAATGTATTTGTGGTGTGATCAGAGCAAGCAACCTCCTTCACCAAAAACTTATAGAGCACCAGCTCTCACCTTATCCTAATACTGTACAAAAGTTAAGTCCTGAAGATTGTTTATTCCTCTTTGAAACTGATATTCTGAACTGGCCAGGAGGCCAGGAGGGTTTTTTTCTGTGGATTTGTTTAAAGGACCAGGTCAGGCAAGCAATGAGCGTTGACACATGTGCTGTTACCGTGTGCTGGCCAGACCATCTTCCAGGTGAGAAAGCAACCTCTTCTCCAGTCCTAGCTAGGTCATGGTCTGAGGCTCTTCGTACCAAAGGTTTAGTGTTGTCATCTTTGGCAGCCTTTTGCCCACTGAAGCAAAAGCATAGGTCACTCCTGTGCTTTAAGCAGCTCAGCAGAGCTTTGATAATAGGGTTTGAAGGCTGATCAGCAGCTGTATTCATCTGTAATAATGCAGCTACAAAGTCAAGGTATGCAATCATTTATGTGGTGACTAGCAAAATGCTCAGGAGGAAAAAACAAGGAAGCTGCCAGCCAATTGCATGAAAACAGAGCCAGCTGAAAAGTGAGCCCAGAAAGGTAGATGCTCTGAGAAGGAAAGGGTGGGTGTGAGCTCCCAGGGATTGCTGCATTCAGAAACACTTGTAGTTGAACCTCGCCTGACATGCTTGTTGCTTCCCTGACCTGAGGCAAGTGACTTAAATCTCAGTTTTTATCTACCCTAGTTTTCTAAATTGAAGTTGTAACACCTGTCCACCTACTCACCTTTCAAAAGAATATTCTGAAACTCTGCCTGTTTGTAAACTGCTCAGGAAATAGGATATGCCCAACTCTTTCAGTATACAGCAAAATTTATTAAAAAACATAGACCTGGAAGTCACTTGGGCTTGGAGACAAAATAGGTACATTTGCACTGTTCTCAGTAGGGATCTGTCCAAACTGTTCTCAATGCTTCCAGCACGGGAGATTTGACCCCCAGGTAACCAGCTGCTCTCCCAGTGCTTAACTGGTCTTATGGTTAAAGTGGGTTTCCTAATGCCTGCTACATTTCTCTCTGCAGAGTAAGGCAGATTGTCCTTCTCTTGCAATTAATCCCTGCCCTATCTACCACCTTTTTTATGACAAACTGTTTCATAACCCCTCTGGCTTCTCTTTTCTGGACCACAAAAATCTACATCATTTAACCTTTCTTCATTGGTCACATTTTCTAAACTGTAATCATTCCCATTGCCCTCTTTCAGAAATTGTCCAATAATTTCTTAGAAGGTGTGCAAATGTGGACACAATCTCCAAGTCACAGAGATGTCTGCTATATCTTAAATAGGTCCCTCAGATGAGATTTGCCTTTAAATTTTTTTTTTTTTTTTTTTTTTTTGCAATATAGTGTCATGGTGTTGATTCATGTGCGATTTGGGATTCAAAACACTGCAACCTAAATTATATTCTACATGACATGGAGATTTACCGTATCAGAAATCTGCTGCTTTTTATTGTTGTGAAGCCTTTCACATCTTTTCTAATTTGCCAACCTCCAATATTTTTCTCTCTGCACATGTCCACATGCCAGTTTTTATTGGCAAAGTGTTGTAAAATTTAACAGAAAATGCTATTATTGCTGCAGGTTTACTTTAACCATCCTATAAAAATTAATATAAAATAAAAGCCCTGCTGTAAAATGTTTTAAAACCCCATGAGCAGAATATTCATGTGTGTTTCATTTTATAGGGTTTTAGAGCAACCCCAACAAACCCCTACGCATTTAGAGTTAAACCTTTAGCTTGTGTAACTTGCCGTTCCTGCTTCGACTTCATTTTAGCCATGCTGACTCACAGCAAGCGAGGAGCCAGCCCTTAATCTCTACTGCAAGCCGTAGGAACTGTTCTTCTCAGGGCTGAGATTCAGTACACTTTGGACCAGACCTCCTCACACCTTACAAGCCTCGTACATGCAAGGAGGGAGTAGCGTAAGTGATGGGAGGAGATGGCCTCTTGCATCTCTGAAGTGTGACCTGGATTTCTCTTTTCCAGGACAAATAATAAAAACTTGGCACAGAGGTGCAGCTAAAACTGCCTCTTTTTCAAGCATGAAATAACAGAGGTATCTTCCAAGTCTTCAGTGCTGTAAGTAGTTACGTGAGATGTTGACCTTACTGCTGACCATCAGATTCAGGTCTAGCTTATGGCCAAAAAACAACCCCAAATCCCATGCCAGGGTTGGCTGCAGACCTCCCCATTATGCTCCCAGTGGCTCCATTGGACCCAACAGCAGCAGGAGCCAATGTTCAGTCTTTGATCCAAGCCCAGAGTACTGCTTGGCTCGCAGTAAGGCATTGAATGCTGGGATGTATAGTCCTTGTTGGATAATTAAGGGAAAAGATGGACTCAATTTGATAAATCGCCCATAAATTAAGCCCAACACAATGGCTCTTGGCAGGTTGCTAGTGCATCACTTAACTGAGGAAAATTTGGCCCTCACCATTGTTCCAAGTGAATCTACCAAATACCTTGCATATTGATTTTTTACTAATCAGGAAATGTACTTTAGCAAGTTTATTCCTGTATGAACTCCTCAGGCATGCAGATGCCTTAAAGCAGGCTACATTGCTACCAATTGTATTTTTAATTGCTGTGTTTAGAGAGTCTCATTGATCTAATCAGAGCTAAATAAGCCCCATGGTACTTCCCATAGTAAAGTTTACTGAGGATGTGTTTCTTTCATTTACTCTAATGAAACCTTCTGCTGTGCTGTCACCGGTCAAATGCAATGCCAGCGAGCAGAGGGGGACACTCCACGCTTTAATAAATTTGTTATTATTTCTGCAGTTCAGAAATCCTGTCACCGAGGCAGTAGGAAAGCAGCTGGGTGACATTATCAGTAATTGCTTAATATTGTCATTGCATTTGCTTACAAGGAAAAAAAGCTACAGACTATCAATCAGCCGACAGAATATTCATAGTTTATGATAATAGTAAGTGCTTTTTGAATGTCATGGCAACATTCACACAAGCAACGTGATCTTCTACTTGATTACTTCCTGCTGTATTCCTGATAGTGTCCATATTGCTCCATTAATTTTGCTCTTCTTTTTTTTTTTTAATCTCATTTGTGGTTGGCAAGTATGCAAAATAGACAGCACCTTTTCCTAGAGAATCCCGGTGAATAGGATCTCTTGGGGTATCTGTAACTCTTCTGTAGCCTAAATTTTTCCTATATAAGCTCTTCTGTAGCCTAGATATGTCCTGTACAGGACTCTTTTTTTTCCTGAGTGCTTTTCAGGAATTATGTCTGGATTATTACAGCAGGTAATCTCTGAAATCAGATTTGAGACTGACTTTTGTGAAAAAGATTTAGAATAATCTCATTAAATAATTTGTTGGAAAGGCTTTTCAGATAAGGGGAAAGAAATTGATTTGTCTAAGACACATCTGGACCTGACTCATTCTCTGTTTGTCCTAGTGGCCTGTGTTTTTCAACTGCTTTGTGTCACTTAAATTTGTGAGTTCGTGTCTTTTAAAGGCCAGAAAACATTATGAACCTTTAGTCTTATGCATTAGAAAATCATCTAGTAATTTTATATCAAGTTCATAACTTTTTAACAGGCATTGACATATTATATTTAGAACAAGCTGCTTGGAGGTCTGCAGTTGGTCGGTAAGCTGTTATATCCCCTAGTTAGTTGTTCTAGATATTAGTAACCATTCTTCTTAAACAGCAACAAAAAACCCAACAAAATAAAGTGAGGTAAAAGCTGAGATCCTTATTTGCAGTCTGAATTTTCTCAGCCTCAACTGTTGTTCCTTAGAACTCATTATGAATTTGACTTCAGCTTGAAGAGCTGAGTCCTGCTTGAGATCTCCTCAGGCAAGTGCTAACAGATTGTAATCGAGTTCTCTCTTAAGCTTCCCAAGGATGAACTACTTCAGATGAATCGTTTTAACAAAAGTGAAAAGTTCTTCTGGGGCACAGGTGTCTGAACTCATGTTAGACAGCTTCTAGCCTACCGTTTGGCCTCCGTTGTGTTTCACCTAAGGACTATTTCTAGTTCCATGAGGACCTGAACTGCAGAGTCCCAAATGAGTATACTCTGACAAGAAGGTACAAAGGGGTGAAGGGACCACCAAGAACAGGCTTAGAAGCATGTCTTTAGAGCACTTGAACCAATACCCCAGTTCAATCATCATCCACCACAAATGATCATAGAATCACAGAGTCACAGAATGGTGAGTGTTGGAAGGGACCTCTGGAGATCATCTAGTCCACCCCCCTTGCCAAAGCAGGTTCACCTACAGCAAGTTGCACAGGATCATGTCCAGGTGGGTTTTGAATATCTCCAGAGAAGGAGACTCCACAACCTCTCTGGGCAGC